>NC_056741.1:43350898-43424033 GCF_019279795.1 Protopterus annectens
CAGATAGAATGATATCCAAAAGTTACAAGGACTAGCCAGAAACATTTTAGCTGGGAGTAATCAGTAAAGACAACGACACTTTCCTCATACAAATACAGACCACTCTGACTTCAGATACAACTGAAAGTCATTCCCCTCCCTTCTTAGTTCAGCCATTACCAGATAACTTACACAGGTATTTGCTGGGAACAAAAGAGTACATTTTCTGCTTGCTGATATAGTACAGGCACATGCCTAGCTGGTTCCCTCCCCACCAGGATGGGTGAGAGCCAGCATCTATTACCAAGTTCAAGTTTAGTTAGGTGTTTTTTACAAGCACCATCCAATTTAATATCTGTAACAGGGCAAGTAAACAATATGCTGGTACTAAACTCCAGATAATCTAATTGTACAAATAGTGCTGCGTACTACAACATATGCATGATGAAACAAGCGACCCTTAAAAGACCTCTTGAAACATGAGGGTGTACTGTCAGTGACAGTTATCCTCCCCCATCCAGAGGGTGAGCTGCATGCCAAATCTGAGTTGTATACGTCTCAGTCAGGCCTTTGTCCACTTGCATCACATAGTTGGGCAGCCAAGTTTGAACAACATTAACACACGAGGCATAGGGGCACAGTAGGGTCAACTGAAATGCATGTCCGAATACAAAATTCGGAAGCAAATAAGGCCTCCTTGGCTCACCTATTCTGCAAATTTTTCCCTTCACAGAAAAGTAACAATTACGTGTTATTAGAATGAGTGGAGAGAACCCAGCAAACAAAGGATAGAAGTCCACTTTGCTTCAGACAAATCACAAACGTAAGCAGCAAAAAAAAAAAAAAAACAAACAAGGACCAAGACAGCTAAAACCATGCTTTACAATTACATTTATGGTTTTAGCTGTCTTGGTCCTTGTTATTTTGCTGCTTACAATTGTGTTACTAATAATTTTATTTATTATTAATTTTACATTTGTTTACCGAGAAAGTCCGACTGGACACATGTCCTTTTTCAGCGGAGGCCCTGTAAGAAAACTTCAAGTTAGTACATCTACATAAAATATGAATAACATTCAAATATGGAGGTAAGACTTTAAAGTACAATTGGCAGTAGTTGCATTACATAACTTAAATGCGACTTACATACATCAGTAAAGGACGAGAAAACAGTAGTTTGTAGTACATTGGTATACAGTGTGCTATGCTCACAAGAATTATACAATCCAATAGTACATTAGTGGAATTTTATGCAGGCATGAGAAGATACAGATAGTAAGACAGTGAAAAGACTGCAGTATAAGTAAGCTCCCAAAGCGTGTCTCAGTAGCATTTAAGCAATGATGAATAAAAGTAGGAGATTACAAAATAGGTTATATTATGATGTTAAAATTCACAGTTTGTGTGTTTAATTAGCCAGAAAAATTTGTACAGGGGACAGTTGAGTGTGAGTTGCTATCTGTCAACTGAGGGCGGAGCATGGGTAGAGCGACTTGCTAAGGAAGTGTTGTTTAGACTAGTTTTGAATAGAGGTAAGGATGTTATGGAGGTAATATTTACTGGCAGTTCACTCCAGATTTTACCTATGTAGTTAGCATATAGGGAATCCCCTGCTTGATTTCTGGATAAGTAGGTTTTTATTTGTTTGTTGGTGGAACGTAGTTGGTCTACTGGTAACAGAGTTGAAGGGGGGTTTGTAAGGGTGGTATTTTATCTGGATCGGAGTGGAGTTTTGTGAGCCACTGTCAAATGTGTACAGTGTAAGAGATGGGGAGTTCTAGCCAGCTGAGTTACTTGAGTGCGAGGCAGTGGTGTTATCTAGTTGGTGAATTTGTGGCTTATCTTGCAACTTTTGTTATAGCAGGATTCAAGTGTTTGTAGTTCAGATTTATTGCGATTAGTGAGAATAGGGGCTGCGTATAATAAGGTGGATATTAAAAGGGGTGTTTGGGCAATAGCTGTTTTGGTATTTTTGGTAAAAAGAAGTTATGTACCATAACGTTCCATGTAAGTTGTTCAGCGAGATTGAACAACTTCACATGTAGTGTTTTTATTCCTGTATAAAGTACCTAGTTTTTTATGCACCTTTTTCACTGTCTGGGAAATCTGAACATCAAATTTAAGTCAATTTCTACTCCTAACAGTCTGGTGTGTGGTGATGATGGTATTGTTAATTGAGGAGATGAATAATGTGCTAGATGTGAGAGCAGTTTTATTAGGGAGAAAGACCATTAGTTTGTTTTTTTAGGGTTTAAGATTAGGTTAGCAATTGTGAGCCAGGACTCTACTTCATGAAAGGCTTTTTGAGTTGGATTCTGAAGATCCAACAGAGAGGGTGCAGAGCAGATCACTGTGGAGTCGTCTGCATATTGGATGAGTGATGCATGAGTGGTTGCTAGATGGGAGTTTGATAGTAAACACAGAGAACAGAAGTGGGCCTAAGACAGAACCTTGATGCACTCCAAGAGTGACTGGTAGTAGGGGTGATGAGAGTTTGTTGCCAAGAGGTTGTTTGCTGCCGTCCTGTGAGGTAATGTTGGAATCATGAAAGTGTAGAGTCTGAGAAATGAAGGTCAGTGAGGGTATTTAGTAGGTTACTATGAGAGACCATGTCAAAGGCTTTTGTCAGGTGTAGGAAGATAGAACAGGCATAGTTGTTATTGGTCCTATGGAAGTTGACAATATTAGTGTAAGACATTAGCGCAGGGGTTGTGCTATGGTATGGTTTGAATCCATGTTTGGTATTAATTAGGATATTTCTAGTAAGAAGCTAGTGAGTAACCTGCTTATGAACTACTCTCAAGAATTTGATAGTGGAGACAGTATTGCAAAATTTGTAGGGGAAGGATATATGAGGTTTTCCAGACTGGAGGGACCTGGTGTTCAGTTATGGATCTATTGATTAGTAGTGAACTGGGGTATGCTTCAAGGAACAGTCAGTCAGATTGTGCTGAGGTAAGAGAAATGATCCAAGTTTGTAATTCAAGGTATTGTTATAAAAACATGCAGACCCTTAAGATTAGCTGGGTCCAGAGAGGAAAATTATCTATTTTAAGTTAATGCCTTTATTTTATATTTTAAATTAGTGGACCCTGGGAGAGCCTAAATTAGATCATAAAACTGCTGGAATGCACAACAGCTGCCATCCTGTGAGGGGCAACTTTCTAACAGCAAAATATAAACTGCAGCGTTTACTAGTTAAGACTAGTTTCTTTTACCTAAATAACATTCTGATAGTCAGTATTTCCGTTAATATTACGTATATAGGGGTATAACATACAGGTCTCTCTTCCAGGTTGTTAGCTCTAACACCTTAGGGATGAGTCCCGACTGAGATTTTTTGTTTCCCAGTGCACTTTGGCAATGGTACAGGTACGGGACTGTTCAGTACGATGTCAGGAGACTGTGTAGCTAAAGAATAATTAAAAAAAAAAATCACAGAGTGGATAAGTGAAAAGTATGAAAAGAATGCAATCAGGGTAATATAAAATATGACAGTAATTACTACACTATGAGACACCAGCTTACTATTAACTCATACGTGCATAGTACATTATGTAGGCCTGCCAATCAAAGTAAAAGTTCTGTGCAATTATACCCACATTTAGTAAGGTAACAGCAGACTAAACTGGTAATGGACATTACCAATGCCTCCAGTGAGTCACGATTTTATGTAGATTAGCACAGCTATGAACAATGGTGAATGACTACACCAGAGAAACAAATAATTCAAACATTCAAATGCAGTCACAGCAGCGAGCAAAGGTAGCATAGTTGGATTGCAACAGCTGTATCAGAGACAGCCATTTGCAAACCAGACTAACATGCGGTTCCTTACACAGAGTGTTTAACAGTTTATAAAAGAAATAAATACTCTAATAATCCAAATGCAGTCAATCACAGTAGTGAGAAAAGGAGCAACCATACATTGCAACAAGAGTTGCCTCAAGAAACCGCTGTTTGCTATCCAAACGAAACACGTGGTTCTTTACAAGTACCTTAACAGTAAAAATAAGAAGACTGCAAACAGCTTTAATGAATATTGTAGCTTTCCACACTTTGCATCAGTAGTAAGTACAAAGTTAGATTAAAATCAATAGTGAAACACTAGAAGTGAATAAAAACAATAGTGAAACATAGCACTTACTGTTGGAAGCTCTCACATCAGCGCGTACGGCTGTTGTGGTAATTTAAAAATGGCGCCAGGGTTAATTAAAACTCTGGCAGATCACTACTGGATGGGGGGAGGGGGTATGGAGATTGGGGGAATAGGAACCAGAACTCGTGCCTCAAGGAACAATAATTTAGCTCTTCCTATACCCTGTTTGAACAGCTTTATTTCCACTCTACCCCCCTTTGAACCACTTTATTTCCACTCTACAGTTTTCTGAGACATTTTTTTTGCCCTACGTGATCTTGAACCACAATTTTTACCCTGTGGGTTCCTGAACCACAATCTTTGTTTTACTATACAAGAGAGTTTTAACACAGAAATGCATATTGTTTAGGGACACAGGTGGACAGTGGTCTCACCTTCGATAACCACATCGCCACAACAGTCAGGAAATCCTTCTATGTGGCACACCTCATCACTAAGGGCTTTTCATCCAGAAAAAAGAAGGTCATTGTCCCACTGTACTCATCCCTCATTAGACCCATTATAGAATACAACGCCCCGTTTGGTATGTACCTCTCAAGCCATCTGCAACAACTGGAAAGGCCGCAGAAATACCTCACTAAAAGAATCACAGGCCTAAAGCAGATGCCCTATGCTGACCGCCTTAAAAAACTCCAGCTATACTCTGTCGCATATCGTCTACTCAGAGGCGATCTCTGCTTAACATACAAGGCCATGTCAAACCCAGAGCTGTTGTACATGCTACACTTAAAGAAATCCCAATCACTCAGAGCCACACGCTCCAGGGATCTAAACCTTGTCATCACAATAAACAAAACATGCTGGAGGGATAGGTTCCTGACCCAGAGACTCCCCAGACTCTGGAATAGATTGCCCATACATGTCAAGCAGAGTGCCTCTCTGGCCCTCTTCAAAAGGAACCTTGATGATTGGATGGGAGAAAGGAAATTCACCCTGGGGATCATGTCAGTTGCCCTGTTAGACAGGGGTCCAGGGAAGTAAATAGTGTGGGAAGAAATAGCCAGGGAATTGTTTTGGCTAGGCTTGTATAGGCCCTAGGGCTGATAGCCTAGTACCAAACCTATGAACCTATCAACAACCTAAGCCACTTGTCATTTATTTGTTCCTGATCTAATGGATCCTGGTGTTTGACATATCGGCCAACCAGACAGGATGAAATCCTCCTCCTCAAGGAAGAGTAAACCTGTCTGGTGGACATCAATAAATAAACTCTATAATAAAAGGAAAAGTTGCTGTCCAGGACCAAGAAGGAACAGGTGTCTAATTGGAATCAATCTCTCCTTAGCCTGAACAAGCAAATAAGAGCACTAGTGAAATCCTCCAAAGAAAACTTTGGGTCTAAACTGGCCACATCTACTAAAGACAGTAAAAGCTTTCTTCACATATGTCTGCAATCTCAAAGGAAGTATCCAGATCTGCTCAGTACTGGTTGTCAATGACACCACATACACAAACCCTTTAGATATAGCCAACCTGCTGGAAGACCGGTTCAATGAAAACTTCACTCCTCTGTCACCTCCATCAGTAAAACAGGGCATCCCCAGTACCTGCCCCCCTCCCCTTATCTCTAGGGAGCAAGTAATCACTGCCCTCTCAAAAGGAAAAATACAGCCTCCGTGTGACCCGATAACATCCCAGGCTGCATCTTACATGAACTCAGGCAAGAACTCGCACCACCATTAGGCACCCTATTCAACCAAAGCCCGAATACCGGCTTCGTCCCAGCCAAGTGGGAGACGGCTATCATCATCCCTTTGCACAAAGGTGGGGCATCCAATGACCCAGGAAATTATAGACCCATCACAGCCTAACTACCCTGATCTGCAAGGTCATGGAGCAGATTAGCATGGATCTCATAAACAAGTACACTGGCAAAGTACAGTTGTGTACCTACCATAAATGTAGATGTTCGAGTGTATTCACTGTTACAATCATTACTCTTCGGTTATCCTGCTGGCAGGCTACCCATAGTCGGCCGGAATTCCAAAGTCTAGGTCTGGCGTCAGTTGCCGTTGCCTCTTCCCTGACATCAGTGCGCCAGGGGTATAAAAGATGCAGCCGACACCATTTTCTTCAGTTTTTCTTGCCCCAGATGTCAGGTGTCCCCAAATTGGAAGGCTGAAAAAAAATATGTCAATTAAAATGCATGCACAAAAATAACATGTCCTTCCTCTATAAGAAAATACACTAAATAGGTTGTATAGGATAGAGAAGTACAGAAAAGTCCCAGCAAAGAAAAAGGGGGATGGTGGGTGAGTAACCTGGACTGCAACAGTGAATACACTGGAACATCTACATTTATGGTAGGTACACAACTGTACTATGTTCATCATGTTTCACTGTTGCAGTCATTACTCTTGGGTTGAATCCCAAAGCTGAGGTAGGGTGGCTGTGCTAAATAGGATTAAGAGAGGCTATGAGGCCCTGCAGAACTGCAGTGGCAAAGACTGCTCTGGACTTAAGTGGTAGTGTTTTGTGAAGGTGTGCACTGAACACCAAGTTGCAACCTCTAAGATATCTTTCGTTGGTACTCCTCTGAGGAAGGCTGCTGAAGTGGCTGCTGCTCTGGTGGAATGAGGCCTTATGCCCTTGGGCACTGATTTGCCATGTTGAAGACAGCAGAAACGGATGCAATGGCCTATCCATTTAGAAATAGTTTGTTTTGAGATAGCCTTTCCTTGCGATCCTGCAGCATATGACACAAAGTTGCTCAGTTTTTCTGAAAGCTTTAGTTCCGTCCAAGTAGAATCGTAACTGCCTGTGTATGTCCAAAGAATGCAGAATTTTCTCACCCTTGTTCTGTGGATTAGGATAAAAGGTGGGCAACTGAATGGTTTGGTTGAGGGCCACACTGGACACCACCTTAGGCAGAAATGTAGGGTTTGTCCTCAGAGAAACCCTGTCTGGATGAAAAATGATTAAAGGTTCCACAGCCATGAGTGCTTGTAACTCCGAGACTCGCCTTGCAGAGGTTATTGCTAGGAGCAGAGCTGTTTTCCAGGATAAGAATTTTATATCTGCTGTTGATGCTGGCTCGAAAGGAGGCAGTGTGAGTTTTTCCAAAACATAATTTAGGTCCCAGGTTGGAATTGCTGCTCTCCTTGGAGGCCTAATGTTTTTGGCCCCTCTGAGGTACTGCCTTATTAAAGGATGAGAAAAGATAGGTGGTTCCGTATTGTAGTGGGCTGAAATGGCAGAGGCATGAATCTTAATAGATGAGAAAGAAAGGCCTTTATTTAGCATCTCAGTTAGGTATTGTAAAATCTGAGGGATATTTGGTACACAAGTGTCAATGCCTTGTTCCTGGTTCCAAGCACAGAATCTTTTCCATTTTTCTGCACAAGATCTTCTGGTACTGGGCCTCCTGGCCTCCAAAATAACATCCATAACAGCTTTTGAAAGAGGAGTGTTCTGAATGGCTACATTATCCACCATGCAGCTAGATTTAAGGTCCTGAGTTGGCTGTGCAGGATCTGATTGTTTTGTTGGGTCAGCAAGTGAGAAGTTTGAGGCAGTATCCATGCTGGACCTTGAGACAAGCTCTTTAGGATTGGGTACCAGTGCTGGTGTGGCCAGTCTGGTGCAATCAGTATCATGTTTGGCTTCTCTTGTCTGACCTTTAGGAGTACCCTGGGAAGGAGAGGCAGTGGGGGAAAAGCATATACTGTTAGAGTTTTCCAGCTGAAGGATAGGGCATCCACTTTCCATGCTTGCTTGTGATAAATCCTTGTGCAAAATCTCTGTAATTGGTAGTTGTGAGGGGAGGCAAATAGATCTATGTCTGGGCATCCCCATTTCCTTATTATAATGCTGAAGACTTGTGGATCCAGTTTCCATTCGTGGGGATCCAGGAGGTTTCTGCTTAGTTCATCTGTCAGAGTATTTGTTTTTCCTGGCAGGAATTGTGCTTGCAGGTGAACTTGAAATGCCACTGCTGAGTCCCATAAGGTCATTGTTTGTCTGCAGAGGGGGTAGGAATGTGTACCTCCCTGCTTGTTTATGTACCACATAACCTTAGTGTTGTCTGTCTTTATCAGTAATTGTCCTGGATGAAGTAGGTCCTTGAAAGCTGTAAGGGCATTTTGTACAGCTAGCATCTCTTTTTGATTGATGTGAAGATGCATCTGGTTTGCAGGCCATATGCCCTGAATACATTTTCCTGCCATATGGGCTCCCAAGGCATAATCTGATGCATCCGTTGTCAGTGTGTCTTGGCTGTGGGTAAACTGAACGGCAGACCCTTGTTGTGGTGACAGGCTTCTGCTCACCATCGAAACTCCTGTTGCAGGCAGGGGATGAGTGCAATCACTGTCTCCAGGCTGTGGCAATGCTGAGTCCAAACACTTTTTAGATACCATTGTAGTTTCCTCATATGCAGTCTGGCATATGGAATTAGTAGACTGCAGGATGCCATGAAACCCAAGGCCTGCAGGATTTTCCTTGCAGATAAGTGGGTTTTTGTTGTCAAATTCTTGAATTAAGTAGCCAGTTGCTTTTGTTTGTCTGGCGTGAGATAAGCCATCTGGGCAGTTGTATTTAGGCTTGCACCCAGGAATATTACCTCTTGAGAGGGCACTAGTTTTGATTTCTTTTTATTTACTGTGTACCCTAGGCCAATTAGTAATCTTTTTACAAACGCCAGATGCTTTAGAAGAGTGTCTTTGTTCTCTGCTTGAATTAGGTAGTCGTCCAAGTAGGGATATATTTGAATTCCTTTTTGTCTGCAAAACGCAATTACTGGTACCAGGCATTTTGTGAAGATGCTGGGCGCAGTAGATAAGCCAAAGGGCAGTGCAGAGAATTGGTAATGCATTGAGCCAGCTATGAATCTGATGTATCTTCTGCAAGATTGTCTGATTGGGACATGCAGGTATGCCTCTTTTAGGTCCAAGGTTACGAGCCAAGCCTTCTTGCCCAGCATGGGCAGTAGCTGCTGTAGAGTCAACATCTTGAATTTTGGAACTTCCAGAAATGTATTTAGTATAGACAGGTCCAGTATTGGTCTCCAGGTTTTGTCCTTTCTGGGTACTAGGAAAAGTCTGGAGTAAAATCCTTGCCCCGGCTCTTGTTGTGGTACTTGCTGAATGGCCCTCATTTGTCCATGAGGGCTGTAATTTGTTTTTGTGCCTCTGCCCATTGATTGTGTGGCAGGTCTGGCATACCTTTTGACCTTGGTAGTGTGGAAATGGAACCTGTAGCCTTGGGACACTATTGTTCAGGACCCATTTGTCTTGGGTAATCCTTTGCCGATTTGATGAAAAAGGTGCTAGTTTTCCCCCTAAGGGGGCTGCCAAAAGAAAAGTGCTTGGATCTGGTAGAGGAAAGTCATTGGGACTGTTTCCTGTAAGGTTGTGATTTGTCTTCCCCGCTTTTGGAGGTAGGAGCACCCCATTGTTTAGGCCTGTATGAGCTTTGGGGCTGACCTCTGCCTCTGGGACGCCTGTATCTGCCTCTTTGTGGTCTGTCTGACACTGGAAAGGACCAATTTTTAGAAGGCCAGTTTCTGCTAAATCTGGGTGGCTGGACCTGTAAGAAATCCTTGACTGTCTGCATGGATTTTGCTTTATCCTCCATTTTTTTCAACACCTCTTCTGCTTTAGTACCAAACAAAGCATCATGCTGTAATGGTGCATCTAATAATTTTGCTTTAACATGATCAGGCAGATTTTGTTCCTTTAACCAAGCATGCCTTCTAATAACATAACCTGTAACAGTGTCCCTGCAGGAGGCCTCCATTGAATCATAACCACATTGCAAAGTATGCTTTCCCACTTGTTCAGCTGCATGCAATAATTCCTGCAATTCCTTGTTCTCTGAACATTCAGTATTTGTCAACATTTTCTGTTTAAGCAGTGACATTAAATATTGCTGATATTTAAGCATATGAAACTGACAATTTAAGGCCCTTACAGCCAGGGTAGCAGAAGTGTATACTCCCCCCCCATCTGTCTAGAGCCCTGGAATCCCTATCAGAGGGGACAGGGTTTTTTGCAGTGGAAGCTTTAACCCCCTTGGGACCTTGAGATATAGTTTCTGGGTCAGCAGCGGGGTTTCTATACATGAATTTATGAGAATCCGGGACCCTGTAGTATCTGTGTGGCTTAGCAGGTGCAGGTGGTAGAGAGTCAGGGGACAGGCCGGACTCTGAGAATACATCGTCCACAATATCTAGAACAGGTGGAATAGCAAGGGGTCTGTGGAGAAAGTAGTGGAAAGTCTGAGCCTTTTCTTAGATTCAGAATAATCTTGGCTCTCCCAGTGGAAATGTTCCCTCATGGTATGCAGGGTTTCCCCAAAAGAATAATCCTCAGGAGGAGAGGCTGAAGGAATGGATTCTTCAGCATCAGAATCCTCATAGGGAAGCATGGAGTAATCTTGTTCAGAGGAGGAATCGGGGGAAATATAAACCTGATCAGAAGAATCATACTCCGTCTCTTGCCTAGGCCTCTTATCAGGAGGGGGATGGGAACCCCTGATCAAAGTAATTAGGTCTTTGGCCATTTTGAGCATCTGTTTTTTAGGGATGGTAGTCTGAGTAGGAGAATGTTGTACTTGTTTCTTTGTCTTTAACGATGCTTTAGTCTTTGTCTTTGCTGAGGATGGCTTAATATATAGTTGTGTAGGTCTGAAGACACCCTCAGAAGCCAATGCCTGCTCAGCGGCGCCAGACCCATCTGAGGGAATGATTTCTGAGTGTCCAATACCTTGAGTATCCAGAAGCCCAGTCGGCTCCACGTGGAAGTCGGAAGCAGCCTGTGGCTCTGAGGTAGCGGGTGCCAGGGGCTGCGAAAGCGCCTCACTGACAACCGGCAAACGGCCTAGAAGAGGCTTCATCATTGGTTTTGGACCTCGGATGCCTATCCTTCTCCTTGTCCTTGCGTTTTTCGTAAACTGTGGTTGTCAGCTGATCTGACGGCATTATATAGTTAAATCTTCGGCCAAAGTAATGAAATGCAAAATCAGATGCTTGATAGTGCGTTGATTAAATCTAGCACAAAACCGACAACTAGCAACGTTGTGATCAGGGCCTAGGCAAGGAATACAGTTGTCTTTCGGCTTTTTCCGGTTAGGGGTCGCCACAGCAGAACTCTGGTCCGCTAATGATTGGTAGTTGATTTTTACGTGCCAAGTTACCAGCCCTGACACACAACCTTCAACGAAGGTTCACGCATGCCTCCACGCAGAAAATGCTCTAGCTAAGAATCGAACCGGACAGCGTCTGGCTGTGAGTAAGAGTGAAAATCCTTATGAGGTATTTGCTTCCCACAAGAAATGCAATTGTTAACTTTTTCTGACATCGGTCTGGAGCAAGAAAAAAGTTTCCCCAACGGGGTACTTAGCTTTAATGAAGACTTCAGATCTGAAATTCTGATTTGAAAATCTCGGGAGTCGGCCGACCGGCACTTGCGAACTGCTTTTGCTTCGGGCACCGCACGGCAAGAAAGACTGAAGAAAATGGTGTCGGCTGCATCTTTTATACCCCTGGCGCACTGACGTCAGGGAAGAGGTGACCGCAACCGACGCCGGACCTAGACTTTGGAATTTCGGCTGACTACGGGTAGCCTGCCAGCAGGATAACCCAAGAGTAATGACTGCAACAGTGAAACACGAACATCTTCCAAAAACTTGATCCCACACAATTTGGTTTTGTCAAGTGGAAGTCATGCCTGTTAAATTAAGTCGAATTCTTTGAGACAGTCACCAAGGCCATAGACGAGGGGAGGACAGTGCATACCGCCTACCTTGATCTGGCCAAGGCCTTCGATACTATTCCCCACTCAGGTATAATAGATAAACTCTCTCAACTAGACATCAATCCATATGTTACCAGACGGGTAGCAAACTGGCAAATTGATAAGAACCCACCTAGTCAAAATAGGGGAAGCCACCTGACGTATTCGACCCGTAACAAGTGGTGTATCCCAGGGATCGGTCTTTGGGGACTGTGCTGTTCGGGATATACTTCCCAGAGGTGCAGGTCTAATCTAGTGAGCTATGGCTGATCAAGTTTGCAGATGACTGCAAGCTAGGTGCTGTTATCAATTCCTCTAGTGACGTGGGCATCCTCCAAGATGGTCTCACCCAAACAAGTGACTGCTGCCAGAAACATGACCTTAAACTGAATGCCAAAAAATGCATCACCCCCTTTTGGGGAGAATGACGTCCCCATAAATGATCACACTGATAAGGCACTACAGCATGCAATCAGTCGTGAGGGACTTGGGAACCTAGGTTGATAGCAAACTGACTTTTGACCACCATATTGCCTCCGTTGTACAGAAAGCTTTAGACATTGCCCACCTCATAAGTAAGGGCATCTCATCCAGGGACAAGGTGGTCATAACATCCCTGTAGTCTTCCCTTATAAGACAGATTATTGAATACAATGCCCCTTTCAGCATGTACCTAACAAAGCACATGCAGCAGTTGGAGAGACCACAGAGATTCCTCACCCAGAGAATCCAGGGCCTCAAACATCTGTCCCTCTACTCAAGTCTCCTACAGACTCCTTAGAGGTGACCTCTGTCTAGCATACAAAGCAATCTCAGACCCCGCCATGATGAGACTGCTGCATATCTGCAAGTCAAGCTCCACTCAAGTAACCCGCACGAGCGACCTCAACCTGGTCTGTGACATCAATAGGACTTGCTGGAGGGACAGATGCGTCCCAGAGACCCCCCCCCCTTTTGTGGAATAGGCTTCCTCTCCACACAAAACAGAGTACCTCATTAACCCTTTTTAAGGGCAACCTGGATAACTGGATGGGGAACAGAAACTACACCCCTGGGATTCCACCTATGTCCCCTGCTGGACAGTGGCATAGGGTGCTGGCTTGTTGGAACATGGGCTAAATTCTTGGCTAGGCTTGTAAGGGCCTCAGGTCTAACAGCCTAGTAACTTCCCCATGATCCTAAGAAGCTGGTGCAGAGGATTAAAGCACTGACCTGTTAAGCTGCTTCCTGTAGACATGGGAGCAGGGTTTGAGTCACTCAGTCTCCATTTTCCCTACTGTCTCAATGAGACTGTCACTTGGGTGCTCCTTGGTCACCCCTAAAAAGAGGACACCAGTGTCCAGTTACTTGGTTAAATATATATACTCTGAGGCAAAACCTTCCTACTTGTTAAATAACTATGTTTAACCAATTTATGAAACAGTTCTAATAGCTTGGGTGCTTTCTGTTCAGAATTCCACTTTACTTGATAATTTCATACCATTTTTAGAACAGAGTAAAGTTTAGTTTATACAATATATAAACTTTACTTAACCTGGGCATAATAAATCAAACTAAAACAGCCATGGCTATTTTTCTGAGTTAACATCAATCCAGTTTATATCTTTATTGACAGGAAAAAGAAAACGACTGCTGTATACTAGAAAAAAAATAGTCACTTTAATATATTAAAATGTTTGTGGCTATCTGTATAAAATTATCACTAGCCAAAAAAGTCAACAAAAAGTACAGTTGTGTACACTTACCATAAATGTAGATGTTTGAGTGTATTCACTGTTGCAGTCATCACATTTGGGTTATCTGCCTGCAGGTAGCCCTCGGTCTGCCTGAATACCAGAGTCTTGGGATTTCTGCATCGGATGCTGTTGCCCCTTCCATGACGTCAGATCATCAAGGGTATAAAACATGCAGCCGATGCCATTACATTAGTTTTTCTTTCCCTAGATGTCAGGAACCCCCACAATAGGAAGCAATTACATGGTGTGGAACCCCCCCAGTAGAAGGTAAATGCCAGTTATAAAATATGGTTAAACAAAAAAAATAGGTAGAAGTATAGAGAAGTCAGTGGGGCTGGAGGGAGGGTAACCAAGATGCAACAGTGAATACACTCTAACATCTACATGTATGGTAAGTACTATGTTCTTCGTGTTTCACTGTTGCAGTCATCCCATTTGGATCGATTCCCAAAGCCGAAGATGGGTGGAGGCAGTCAAGAAGCATTAGGGCTGGCAAGCAGGCCCTGTAAGACTGCTGTGGCAAATCCAGCTCTGGATTTAGAAAAGATAGGTAAGTGGTAATGCTTGGTGAAGGTGTGTATAGAGCTCCAGGTTGCAGCTTCCAGGATGTCTCTGGTAGGGACTCCCCTGAGAAATGCTGTAGAGGTTGATGCAGCCCTAGTGGAATGTGTTCTGATCCCCTGTGGGGTAGGTTTCCCATGGTGTTTGTAGCAGAAATGGATGCAATGTGCTATCCATTTAGAAATGGTTTGCTTTGAAATGGCCTTGCCCTCTGCCCCTGTAGCAAAGCTGACTAGCAGCTGGTCAGATTTTCTGAAAGGTTTAGTCCTGTCCCAGATGGAACCAAAGCTGCCTGTGCACGTCCAGGGAGTGCATGATCCTTTCCCCCTTATTCTGAGGATTAGGGGAAAAAGGTTGGCAAATTAATGGATTGGTTTAAAGCCACACTAGATGCCACCTTGGGCATAAATGATGGGTTAGTCCTGAGGGAAACTCTGTCCGCATGGAAGATAATGAAGGGTTCCACGGCCATAAGGGCCTGCAATTCAGACACTCTTCTTGCTGAAGCAATGACTAGAAGTAAAGCTGTTTTCCAGGAGAGGAACTTTAACTATGCTGAAGCAGCAGGTTCAAAGGGTGGAAGCGCGAGTTTTCCAATACAAAGTTAATGCCCCAGGCTGGAGTGGGAGCTCTCCTGGGGGGGGGGGGGGTCTTAAATTTCTGGCTCCTCTCAGGAACGGTTTGACCAGAGAATGAGAGAAGAGGGGTGGCGCAATATTATAATGAGCTTAGATGGTAGATGCACGAATCTTAACTGAAGAGAAGGATAGGCCTTTGTGGAGCATTTCTGTTAAGTAATCTAGTATATGAGGTAAGCTGGCCACAGTTGTGTCCATTCCTTCAGACTGGCTCCAAGAACAGTATCTTTTCCACTTTTCTGAATAGGATTTGCTAGTACTAGGCCTCCTTGCCTCAAGGATGACATCCAGCACCTGTTTACTTGAGGGTTGCTGGTGGTGAGTTCAGGGGATGAGCCAAGGCTGCTAGGTTCAGGGTTTGTAGCAGAGGATGCAAAATTTGGCCCTCCTGCTAGGACAGCAGGGAGGGGGGGGGTCTGAGGCAGGTGAAATGGTAGCAGTACTGTTAGACTGCGCAAAAGTGGGTACCAGTGCTGGCTGTGGGGAGTTCTGGTGCAATATTTGCTCAACTGATAGTTCTGAGGAGAAGCAAAGAGGTCCACCCCTGGTGCCCTCCACCTGTGGATCAGAAGCTTGAACGATTTGGGTTCCAGTTTCCACTCGTGCGGGTCCGTTAAATGTCTGCTTAAGTCTGCCAGTGAATTTAGTTTGCCTGGCAGGAACTGTGCTTTCAGGTGCACTTGATTGCTCAAGGCTGTGTTCCACACAGCCATGGCTAATCTGCAGAGTGGGTAGGAATAGGTTCTCCCCTGCTTATGTACCACATAACTGTGGTGTTGTCTGTCTATCTATAGTTGCCCTGAAAGAATAAAGGCATTTGAGGGCTGTCAGAGCATTCTGTACAGCTAACATTTCATTATGATTGATATGCAGGTGCATTTGCTTTGGGCTTCATTTGCCTTGAATGCATTGTCCTGCCATGTGAGCCCCTCATGCATAGTCTGATGCGTCTGTTAGGGTTTGGGTGGCAGGGGGTTGAGTGAAAGGGAGTCCTTTGTTGTGGTATCAGGTCTCTGCCCACCAAAGAAACTCTGCCCTTAGGCAAGGAATGATAGGGATAATTGTTTCCAGGTCCTGGGAATGTTGACACCAGAGACTTTTTAAGTACCACTGAAGTTTCCCCATATGCAGTCTTGCATATGGAATTAGTAGAATGCAAGAGGCCATGAACCCTAGGGCTTGCAGTATTTTTCTTGCAAATAACTGGGTTTTGGTGGCCAGTAGATTGAAGCAGTTTGTCAAATAAGTTTGTTTTGAGAAATGCCATCTGGGAAGTTGTATTCAAGCTTGCTCCCATGAATACAATCTGTTGGCTGGGTACCAGATGTGATTTCTTTTCGTTGGTGTACCCCTGTGAACTTAGAAGTCTCTTTACAAATGTCAGGTGCTGGAGTAGCAATTCCAGACCGTCCGCCTGAATCAGGCAATCATCCAAGTATGGGTAAATTTAAATTTTTCTCTGCCTGCAATATGCAGTGGCTGGAGCTAGGCATTTTGTGAATACCCTGGGAGCAGTAGACAAGCCAAATGGAAGTGCAGAGAACTGATAGTGCATACAGCCTGACATTTCCTGCACAATTCCCTTATGGGGATGTGCAGATAAGCTTCTTTTAAGTCTAGGGTGGCTAGCCAGGAGTCCTTGGCTGGCATAGGAAGCAGCTGGTGGAGAGTGAGCATTTTGAATATTGGAACCACTAGGAAGGTGTTGAGAATAGACCAATCTAGAATAGGGCGTCAAACGTTTTCTTTTCTGGGTACCAGAAACAGTCTGGAGTAGAAACCTTGCCCCCTTTGCTCTGCTGGGACAGGTTGAATAGCCTTGATACTGGAAAGGAAGTACTTGCTTTTGGGCCTCTGCGCACTGGTTTGGGGGGATGGCTGGCCATCCGCTTGGGGTTGGCAGTGAGTGGAAGTAGAATTTGTGTCCCCGGGATACAGTGTTCAAGACCCATCTGTCCTGGGTGATGTACTCCCAGTTTTTTTGCATGCAAGGCAGGTTTTTCCTCCTAAGGGTGCAAGTACATTGGCAAGGCTTGGAAGAGTTAGGGATAAGTCATTGCGAAATTTTACCATAAGATGGTGGCTTACTAATCCCTATTTTAGAGGTGGGAGCACTCCATTGCTTAGATCTGTGCATACCCTGAGACTGTAATCTTGGTGGTCTGCTGCCCCTGGGTTTGGACTGGGAAGGTCTGGGAGGGACTGGAAAGGACCAGTTTTTAGAAGGCCAATGCCTACTGAATCTAGGTGGTTGTACCTGTAGGAAATCTTTAACAGTTCACATAGATTTAGCTTTTTCCTCCATCTTTTTGGAGACTACTTCTGCTTTATTGCCAAACAGGCATTCTTGGTTTAATGGTGCATCTAGTAAGTTTGCTTTGACATGGTCTGGATTTGTTCTTTAAGCCAAGCATGCCTTCTAAGAACAGACTCAGTGACAGCAGTCCTGCAAGATGCTTCTAAGGCATCAAAACCACATTGCAAAGTATGTTTTCCAACTCGGTTAGCAGAAAGCATTAACTCTTGTAAATCTTTATGTTTTGCACAATCAGGAATCAACATAATTCTCTGTTTAAATTAGCTCCATAATATGTTGCTGATACTTTAACATATGAAACTGGCAATTTAAAGCCCTGATGGCAAGAGTGGCAGAGGCGTATACCTTCTTACCCCATCTGTCTAAAGCCCTAGAGTCCCTGTCCAAAGGGGTAGGGTTTTTGGCTGTTGTAGCCTTAACACCTTTAGGTCCCTGGGAAATGGTCTCTGGATCTACAGTAGGATTCTTAGAGAGGAATTTGTGTGAGTCAGGTACTCTGTAGTACCCGTCAGGTTTCATGGGAGCTGGAGGCAAAGTATCAGGGATAAGGCTGGATTCCAAGAAGACATCTACAATTTCCTGAACAGGAGGGATAGCTAGAGGCCTGTGCTGAGGCAAGTTTAAAAATTCCCTGAGTCCCTTTTTGGACTGTGGGTAGTCCTGGCACTCCCAGTGGAAATGCTTTCTAAGGGTATGCAGGGTTTCACCAAAAGAAAAATCTTCTGGTGGGGAAGTAGAGGGAATGGAATCCTCTGCATCAGAATCCTCATAGGTAGATAAGGATATGTCCGGTTAATCAGAAGGATCAGAGTCAACAGACTCATTATCTGAAGAATCAGAAGGTAAATCAGTTCTTAGTCATTTAGAGGGGAAAGGCTGGCTTCCCCTAATTAAAGAAATAAAATCTTCAGCCATTCTAAGCATTTGTTTCTGAGGCACCTGGGCCTGAGAATGTGCTTTGGTCGTTGGTTTCCTAGGCATAGTGCGAACTCAGGGCCGGAGAAATTCGGTAGCACTGGTTTGAAATGAAGTAGTCTGTTTAATATGAAAATTGGAAGGCCTGAATACACCCTCAGAAGCCGGTGCCTGCACAGTGGCTCCGGACCCATCCAAGGTAGAGACATCTACAGGTTCCATAGTCGAAGCATCTTGCGGCATACCTGACTCCAAAAGGGTCTCAGTAGAGGCCTGCAAATCTGTAGAAGCGGGCATCAGGGGTTGCAAAAGCACCTCACTGAGTACCGGCTGACTGGCGACTAGCTTAACGGAAGCGTTGTCAGCAGTTTTGGACCTATGCGGTCTGTCTTTATCCTTACATTTTTTTCGGAAGATCGGTAGTTAGATGGCTTATTGAAACCATTTTGGAATACAGAGAACAAGAGCGAAAGAATTTAGCGGCAAAAATAGCCCGACGATGAATAGTGCAAGGCACAAAACCGACAGCGAGGAACGTCGTGGTCTGGGCCTAAACAGGTGATGAAGTAAGAATGAAAATCTCTGAGGTATTTGCTTTCCACACGCAAGACAATTTTTTTAACCTTTTCTGACATCGGTTAGAGCAAGAAAAAAGGATCCCCAATGGGGTACTTATCTTTTAGAAGACTTCAGGTCTGAAACTCAAAAAAATTAAAATTTCAGGAGGCGGACAACCGGACTTGCGAACTGCTTCTGCTTCAGACACTGCACAATAAGAAAAGCTGATGTAATGGCATCGGCTGCATGTTTTACACTGCCAACAACCTGACGTCATGGAAGGAGCGACAGCATCCGATGCAGAAATCCCAAGACTCTGGTATTCAGGCCGACTGAGGGCTACCTGTAGGCAGATAACCCAAATGTGATGACTGCAACAGTGAAACACGAAGAACATCTTAGGTTTCAACTTTAGCCAAGTAATAACTGCTAGACCGTAGTTATGGAGAGACTGTGCCTGAGTGTATCAATTGGGAAGTCAGGAAAATTATCACCACCTAAAGTTTTATCTTGAACTGATTTCCCAGGCAGTCCTGGGGGGTTTTAACTACGCCTACATAAAAAACGCATTTTCTATAAACAGGTATTAGGCTGCAGCACTACGTCTTGCAAATAAAAGATGCAAAGGATAATTAATGTTTTAATGTAGGTTTTCTACCTAGTGTTGAGGAAATATTTATCTGACCGTAAGTAGCACATCCCAACATTCAGTGGATTCAATGTATTGGACCTCGTCCTGAGCATAGTGCCAATAAATCAAAGAAATACCTTCACTTGGCACACACATCTACAAGCGATTTAGAATTAGTCAATGTTTCTGAAGGTGGTCTTCTGTTTGTTGGAGAAAACGCACCTGGCAAAAATGGGCAAAAGAGCACACAAGGATGACATGCAGACTCCTCACAGAAGGCACCTCCACTGAAACCAAAATGGGAACAAGAACCCATACAAGAAAACCCTAGCCACCTCACCACTGTGACAAGCATATTTCGTTTCTCAGAGCTCTCTATAGCATTTATGCCAACTTTGTTTAACTTGTTCAACTACTGGACAAAGACTGCTTCCTGAAAATGTACTGGTAAAATGTGGAAAGAATAATCCTATCTTTGGGAGGTATAACATGCACGTCCTCAGTGGAGACAAATTAATATCATAACCTAGGATTTCATTAAATAAGGCTGCTAACTTCCTTCAATGTCTTTTGTGTTTTATAAGCACTGTCCAAGGACTCGTGGAAATCTGCACATATAAAAAGCTTGCAGATGCCTTTACGTAGCAAATTCTAGGGGTTTGTTTAAAACATTTATGAAGGGTTGCACGGCTCTATTAAACAGAGAGGAGAAGGGACATTCGTCACAGATACAAACAGATACACACGCGTTACAATACAAGGTTTACAGTATGTTTAATGTTTTACATGCGAGGAATTTTATAGAAACTTACTACAGCAAATATTGTCTGTTAAGTGAACCAAATGCTTTTGATGCATTAATTGAGCAAACTGGCAAGAAGAAACTAATAAATACTAACAAGAAGCATCTGAGTTTAGCAGTTGGCACAGGGAGTTACATGGTCCAATTCCTTCCACCCTCATTTGCCTATTACGAGAACCTGAGCAACAGTCACTTAAGACAGTGACACGGGGTCACTGTGACCAATCAACATGTGTATAAAGTATCAATGCAATCTTATGCAAGAACAGTTCAATGTTAACTCATTCACTCTGGAGCTGCTCAGAAAAAGCTGCCTGCTTAATTCCACCATAGGGACAACAGTGCAGCCTGAGCTCATTTTCAGAAAATCCATTTGTAATACCATACAGAAAACAAATGTTCATAACTCTATAACAGCTAGACTAAAAATGTAAACGCGAAAGTTATTCAGCAGACACTGACCTTTCCAACAGTGTAAATGTTGATAGTGCATATCAAAGTTATTATTAAATATTTGGCAAGGAATGCTGATATTGTGCATATTTTTTACCTTTTTGGAAAAGCAAAGCACAATATCTTGGTCAATGTACCATGCAGACCCATACAATTTGAATTTAATTTGTTAGTATGAATGTCAGCTTTAAAATGATACCATAACCATTACTGTGTGATGCTCCTTTTTTGAGATATTCACAGAAATACGATCAATATATTTCTCATAATTGATAAAGTATATCTCATCACATGTAACAGACTGAGCCTACATATCAGTGCAGAAGTTGTGCATCTGAATGTCAGCTTCAAAATGATGCATCATTTTTGTATGATCACCATACTCCCTTGCAAAGATATGGGCATAATAATGAGAAGTATTGGAAATGTATAATTTTCATAATCATACAAGACTAAAACTGATATCTGTACGGTGTACAGACACAGTTCTTTTACCATGTTGTAAGGAGTAACACTGTCTTCAAAATATGTTACTTGCACACTGACATGCTCCCTTGCAAAGTTATTTACCAAAATATGAAAAAAAATCATAATTTCCATAACCCAAGTCCAAACAAACTGATCTCTGCACGTGTCCAACATACAGGCACAATTCTTTTACCATGTTGGAACCAGCAATACTGTCTTCAAAATGAGATATTACTTGGCACATTCACATGCTCCCTTGCAAAATTATTTACCAAAATATGAAAAAAAAAACCAATTTCCATAACCTAAGTCTGAAACAAACTTTGATATCTGCACATGTGTACAACATACAGGCACAATTATTTTACCATGTTGGAACTATCAATACTGTCTTCAAAATGAGGTATTGCTTGGCACACTGACATGCTCCCTTGCAAAGTTATTTACCAAAACATGAAAAAATCATAATTTCCATAACCCAAGTCCTACAAAACTGATATATGTACATGTGTACAGCATTCAGAAGCAGTTGTTTTACCATGTAGACACACAACTATAAATATACACATTCTTGGTGTAGCCAACATACTGCTGAATGGGTACATGTAAAGAGAAAAAGCAAGGTAAGGACCGCCACTGCACTAATGAACCCAGGATAGGCATGTGACAGTGGCAGGCAAGGCCATCTCATCTGTCCGATAGCTGCGTTGGCTACCCACTCAGACAGCAGATAACACTGCAGTCTCACAACCTCCTTCAGTGTCAGCAGTCTGTCTTACCTATGCCTTTTCTCTTTACATGTGTCCATTCAGCAATGGACCTAAGGGATCAAGTTCTGCATTACTAAGCCCTTCCTGTCATCTAAACTCTACACATGCCTGATAAAAGCAGACTAAAAAAAGAAGTATTGCAGGATGGTCACTGACGCATTAGATTGTACGTGCTAGCACTCTCCTGAAACAGTTGTCCTTTCTCAGCATCTTCACCAGCTCCTTACAGTTATTTGCCAAACCCATAAAAATATATTTTACACGACACATTTCATAATAAAGTTTCTTACCATACTGGTCCCTACTTGGTCATGGGTGTTTTCCATTCTTCTCACAAACTGCATATTACCAATCCTGCATAGCTCTCGTCACACCATTGTGGTGGTCAGTCAAGAACAATGCAATGCCCTCCTCAGTTAGATGAAAGCCGTCCCTTCTGAACAGGTGAACATCTTCTGCGGTGATGCTGTCATGACAGACTGTAGATCCACTGACCCTGTGCATCAAGCCATGCATGAACCCATTCTGTAAACATCTGGCCTTGCACATTGCCCGTTGACTGTTTGCTGTTTTCCATATCTGTCGAGGAATTCTGTCAGACCACACAAAATGACAACGTGGCCACCACGACTGCAGGTCTTCAAAAATTGCTCCGATTTGAAACCGTAGCCTTTAGAGTGGTTGACTGATGACATCCTTCCCTCCAATGTGCAGCACAAGGATGTCTGGCTCAGGGTAGATGGAACACTTCTCTTCCAACAACTGCAGTACTCCACTCCAATGCATACCTCTTCTTGCAATCCTGTATACCTTCACACTGGATGTGGGGAAGCTCGTTGTACTGGTTTTCAGTTATGGAGGCATGGCTGGCAGCCCAGTAAATGTAGGAATGGCCAAATACCCACAATCTCACTTGTCGTTCTCCTGCTCGTGAAGCCATGTCAGTATCAGAAGGTGGATGAACCTGCACAGGACAGAAAATGCAAACAGATTACTATTGATGTTTGGCAGATCTATTGGAAGAGTACATATGTATGTATATCATATGCATTACCTGGTTAGCCGATCCAAATCTTCACTCCTATCCACAGGGGCATTATTCTTTTCATAAGGTACACAAGTGGTGATGACGCTGCAGAGATGCATACCGACCACCCGTGAAAACACCAAATTACACACAATGACTGACAAGGGAGCACAGAGAGGGTACATGTAAAAAGAAAAAGCCATAAACAAATTTCACAACAAAAGGAAGAAACTGTTGCAAATGAGAGTAAAATCCCATGAGTGGAGGAGCTCCCTGGTCTGCCTCAGTAAGAAGATAAGATCCCTATAAGATCCTCCAAAGCTAGTTATGAAAACAAAATCTACACTAAATCCAAGGACAACCACAAAGCATTCTATAGCTATGTCAAGAATCTAGATGGCAACACCCATATCTGCTCTGAGTTACAGCACAAAGGCACGAAATTTACAGAACCAACTGATATTGCCAACATCCTGGCAGATAGGTTCAGTGATAACTTCACCCCCCTCTCACCCCCTAAAGGGCCCATATCTATACAGGAAGAATGCAGAGTCCCTGTAATCACAACTACGCAGGTAAAAGCTGCACTCTCTAAAGCCAAAAACACAGCATCCATGGGACCAGACAACATCCCAGGCTGTGTTTTACACTAACTTCAGAACGAATTGGCTCCCCACTTAAGCACCATGTTCAATAATAGCCTCGCATCAGGCTTTGTGCCCACTGAATGGCGCACAGCAACAGTTATCCCACTCCACAAAGAGGGAGCCACCACTGATCCCAGGAACTATCGACCTATTAGCCTGACGAGTCTGGTCTGCAAGGCCATGGAACGTATCATCATGGAACTCAAAGACATGGATAACTTCCAAACTCTGGATTCCACCCTGTTCGGGATTGTGAAAGGCAGATCATGCCTCCTGAACCTGATCAACTTCTTTGAGGCAGTCACCAAAGCCGTGGATGATGGAAAGGTGGTTCACACAGCTTATCTTGACCTCGCCAAGGCTTTCAACACCATCCCCCATTCTGGAATTATAGCTAAACTCACTAAACTGGGTATAAATCCCTACGTCACAAGATGGGTTGCCAACTGGCTCACTGACAGAAACCACACTGTAAAAGTTGCAGACTCCAAATCTGACCTCAAAGCAGTGACAAGTGGAGTACCACAGGGTTCCGTCCTGGGACCTCTCCTGTTTGGTATCTACTTCTCTGAAGTACAGGCTAACCCAGAAGGCCTCGGGCTAACGAAGTTCGCACATGACTGCAAACTAGGAGCCATAGTCAAGTCCCCAAATGATGTGGACATCCTACAGAAGGGCCTCTGAGACAGATACCTGGTGTCAGGAGCCATGGCCTCAAGCTAAATGCCAAAAAGTGCAGTATCATCCCCTTTGCTAAAAACTATGCACACATGAACTACCACATAGAAAGCAATCTACTCAACACCGAATGTGTGATAAGAGACCTTGGGACCCAGGTAGACGGTAGTCTCTCCTTTGAGAGTCACATCGCCACAGTAGTCAGGAAGTCCTTCTACGTGGCACACCTAATCATAAAAGGGCTCTCATCCAGGAAAAAAAGGTCATTGTTCCCCTCTACTAGACACTCATTAGACCCATTATAGAGTATAACGCCCCTTTTGGAATGTACCTCACAAGACATCTGCAGCAGCTGGAAAAGCCAAAGTACCACCTCACAAAGAGGATTACTGGCCTCAAACTAATGCCCTACACTAACCGCCTCAAAAAACTCCAGCTTTACTCCATAGCATATCGCCTACTCAGAGGTGATCTCTGCCTAACATATAAAGCTGTGTCAAACCCAGAGCTGTTGGACATGCTTAAAGAAATCCCAATCCCTCTGAGCTACACGCTCTAGGGACCTAAACCTTGTCACCACAATAAACAGGACACGCTGGAGGGATAGATTCCTGTCCCAGAGACTTCCTCTACTCTGGAAGAAGCTACCCATCTATGTCAAGCAAAGTTCTTCATTAGCACTCTTCAAAAAAAATCTTGATGAGTGCATGAGAAATAGGAAATACACCCCGGGGATCACTTGTGTGTGTCTGCTCGACAGTGGCACAGGAAAATAACTTTCTTGGGTGGCGTAAGCCATGGAACCTTGCTGGCTAGGCTTACGTAGGCCCTTGGGCTGATAGCCTAGTACCTACCTATAAACTAATGTGCCGAGGACAGGCATGGGGCTTCAGTTCGTGAGCTTCTGAAGTGTCCCATGCCGGTGCTGGCTACCCACTCAGACTGCTGGTAGCAGCAATGACTCTTGCATGCAGGGCCAGCACTCTGCCTTACCTCTGCCTTTTCCATTTACATACGTCCTTTCGGAAATGGCCATAAGGAGTGAAGGGGGGTCCTAATGTAAACCCTCTTGCCCTGACCTACGTACATTTACTACACTTGAAGTGAGGGAGACTGAGTGGAGAGCTACACCAAGACTGACCCAGACTTTTTCTTTTTGCATGTGTCCTTTCCCGGAGGGAAACACTGCACCACAGTGGCAATGTCATGCACTGCTGCCATCATGCCATTGTGCAGACCACTCAACCATTCAATGCCATCTTCCTACACAGAGGCACTAAAAAACAACATATTAGTAAACTATATTGTGAATGCGTTATACAGAAAATCACTACATAATAGCATATAACCACAATGGGGACTTGACTGTGTATATAACAAATTGTCAAAATGACAAAGAAACTGGTGGAGATAGCTTGAAATGACTCCACGGAGACAAAATCCATATCTGGCTTGTGCATTCATCAAAGTGATAATGACTTCTACAGCTGCTGAGAGTTTTACCTGAGAAGTGATAATGACTCAGTGCTATATTGTAAGTGCACTTATTGTTAATGTTTAAATGACCTGCATTTCATTGTTGCAAAGTTATGCACGCTCACACAGGTGATCATTGCTGCACATAACCTGTTCAGTAGGCATTCATTATGTTAACTTGTGCAACAGTACAGACTTGTCATCTGTTGGGAGAAGACCTGAGTAATTCAGTGGCTTACCACTCCCTGTTTTTGGGGTGGGAGCACTCCATTGTTTAGATTTGTGCATACCCTGAGACTGTAGTCTTTGTGGTCTGTTTCCCCTGGGTTTGGACTGAGAAGGCCTGGGAGGAACTGGAAAGGACCAGTTCTTCGAACGCCAATGCCTACTAAATCTAGGTGGCTGAACCTGTAAGAAATCTTTAACAGTTTGCATAGATTTAGCTTTTTCCTCCAACTTTAAGAACTTCTGCTTTTGTGGCAAACAAACATTCTTGATTTAATGGAGCATCAAGTAATTTTCCTTTGACATGGTCTGGCAAGATTTGTTCCTTCAGCCAAGCATGCCTTCTCAGAACAGACCCAGTGACAGCAGCTCTGTAGGATGCTTCTAAGGCATCAAAACCGCACTGCAATGTAAGTTTACCAACTTGGTTGGCAGAAAGCATTAACTCTGTAAATCTTTATTTTCTGCACAATCAGGAATCAACATCTTTTGTTTAATTAGTTCCATAATATGCTGCTGGTACGTCAACATGTGAAACTGGCAATTTAAAGCCCTGATGGCAAGAGTTGAAGAGGTATATACCCTTCTTACACCATCTAAAGCCCTAGAATCCCTGTCCGAAGGGAGGTTTTGGCTGTAGTAGCCTTAATACCTTTAGGCCCCTGGGAAATGGTCTCTGGATCCGCAGTAGGATTTTAAGAGAGAAATTTGTGAGAGTCAGGTACTCTGTAGTACCTATCGGGCTTTCTAGGAGCTGGAGGTAAAGTATCAGGGGTAAAACTTCATTCCATGAAGACATCATCTACAATATCCAGGACAGGGGATATAGCTAGAGGCCTGTGCTGAGGCAAGTCTAAAAATTCCCCGAGTCTCTTTTTTGACTGAGGGTAGTCCTGGCATTTCCATCGGAAATGCTCTCTTATTGTATGCAAGGTTTCACCGAAAGAAAAGCCCTCTGGAGGGGAGGCAGAGGGAAAGGAATCCTCTGCATCTGAATCCTCATAGGTGGACAAGAGTAAGTCCTAATAATCAGAGGGATCAGAGTCATTGGACTCATGGTCGGTAGAATCAGAAGGAAAATCAGTTCTTTGTCTTTTAGAAGGGGAAGGCCGGCTTCCCCTAATTAAAGTAATAAGGTCTTCAGCCATTCTAAGCATTTGTTTCTGAGGCATGGGAGCTTGACAATGTGCTTTGGTCATCGGTTTCCTAGGTGAACTGCGAAATCTGGGCCTGAGAAATTCGGTAGTTTTAGTCAAAAACAAAGTAGTTGGTTTAATACGAACATCGGAAGGCCTGAATACACCCTCAAAAGCTGGTGCCTGCACAGCGGCTCCAGACCCATCCAAGGTAAGAGACATCCACAGGTTCCATAGTTTAAGAAGCATCTCGAAGCATACCGGACTCTGAATTGGTCTCAGTAGCGGCCTGCGAATCTGCAGAAGCAGGTATCAGGGGCTGCAAAAGCACCTCACTGAGTACCGGTGGACTGGCGACTAGCTTAATGGAAGCGTCGTCGGCAGTTTTGGACCTATGCGGTCTGTCTCTCTTTATCTTTATGCTTTTTCAGAAGAACGGTAGTCAGATGGCTTAATGAAGCCATTTCAGAATACGGAGAACAAGAGCGAAAGAATTTAGTGGCAAAGATAGCCCAACAACGAATAGCTTGTGCGTTGAACAAGGCACAAAACCGACAGCGAGGAACATCTGGTCTGGGCCTAAACAGGTGAAGCAGTAAGAATGAAAATCTCTGTGTGGTATTTGCTTTCCACAGGCAAGACAACTGTTACCTTTTTCTGACATCGGTTAGAGCAAGAAAAAAGGATCCCCAACGGGGTACTTGGCATTAGAAGACTTCAGGTTTGAAACTTGAAAAATGAAAATTTCAGGACCAGCACTTGCTAACTGCTTCGGGCTCCCGTGCGGCAAGAAAAGCTGACGTAATGGCATCGGCTGCATGTTTTATACCCCTGACGTCATGGAAGAGGTGACAGCATTCGACGCAGAAATCCCAGGACTCTGGTATTTGGGCTGACTGTGGGCTACCTGCAGGCAGAAAACCCAAGTGTGATGACTGCAACAGTGAAACATGAAGAACATCCACCAATCCACCCCCTCCCCTAAAAACAAACAAGCATCTACAGCTCACTATCCTCCTCCTCCAGCCAATTCTTCCAGTGCCTGAACCACTAAATGAACCTTTAGCTGGGCACAGTCGAGAGCATTATCCCTCTACACCACACGCATGGTTAACATTCTATTCATTTTTATCTAAGCTGCTAGTTAAATGGCCTACAGCAACATTTAAAATTTGACACATGGTCTACATTATTAACAAGACATCTGACCGACAAATGGAACGAAACATTCATCAAGTACCTTGCATGTTCAAACGTTACAAAATATGATAAATTGCCTTTTGATGTTCTGCCTCTGACAAGATTACTGTTTAGCTGAATAAATGAATTACATTGTTCTCATTTTTAACCAGTATCTTTCTTCTTGATGCATTGATGTCCTAAGGCGAATGCCTTAAAAACATCCTATTTCTATGTCAGCTCCATTAGTAAAGAGGAATAAAGCCCCAAGTACTAGACAACTCAGGCATGACTAGCAGCCTAGACTCTGGAGAAAATGGCCTGAAGGGGCAGGGTCCAGGGTGGCACCCTCACTTCAAGGGGCAGGGTCCAGGGTGGCACCCTCACTTCAAGGGGCAGGGTCCAGGGTGATGCCACTGGTTGGCTTTAACAACCATGCTTGCACATATGGTTCACAACATACCAGGATCATGAGTGGACACAAGCATGTGCATTCCATGAACAAGAAATAGACAAAGTCCCAATGGTGGCAAGAAGATAGTAAGCTATGTAAATAAAAAGAGCCCCAACTCCCATGGAGGATGACAGCACCTCATTTAATGCTGGACTCTTGCCTCCCAGGAGAATGAATATACCACTGGTCTCTGACTCCTGGAAGGAATGAATGGTTTAACTGGATGGCCAGTGAATACGGCTGGTGGTCATTGTGGAGATGATGCAAAAAAAAAAATTAAAACGCATTCCATTCATCATTAGAAGAAAAGTACAGTTTTGTACCTACCATAAATGTAGATGTTAGAGTGCTAATACAGCTGCAGTAATCACATATGGGTTCTCTGCAGTCAGGCGGGTCCTCGGTCGGCCGAATTCCAAAGTCTTGGTCCGGTGTCGGTTTTTGTCGCCTTCTTCCCTGACGTCAGTGCGACAGGGGTATACAAGTCACAGCCGACGCCATATTCTCCAGTCTTTCTTGCCCCAGATGTCAGGTGCCCCCAAAAGGAAGGCAATAGATAAATTACATACATATATATATATATATATATTCAAGCAATGCAATGTTATCAAAAAAAGAGTAGTTGCAAGCAAATACACCATATGAGGATAACCCAAAATAGGTTGTATGAGGAGGTGTTAGCCACTAGTCCTATACCTAGAGGGGAAGGAGGGAGGGAAACCTGGACTGCAGCTGTATTAGCACTCTAACATCTACATTTATGGTAGGTACAAAACTGTACTATGTTCATCGTGCATACAGCTGCAGTAATCACATATGGGTAGAATCCCAAAACTACGCACAGGGTGGTAGGCACTAGGTAGAACTGGGATGAGCCAGAATGCCCTGCAACACAGCAGTAGCAAAGCCTGCTCTAGTTTTGGAATATAAAGGCAGGTGTTATTGTCTTGTGAAGGTATGTACAGAACTCCAAGTGGCTGCCTCCAAGATATCTTTGGTAGGAACTCCTCTGAGGAAGGCTGTAGAGGTAGCTGTGGCCCTGGTGGAGTGTGGTCTGATGCCTACAGGGACAGATTTACCATGATAGGAGTAACAAAATCGTATGCAGTGGCCTATCCATTTAGAGATTGTCTGTTTGGCAACAGGCTTCCCTTGAGCTCCTACAGCATAAGACACAAAAAGTTGTTCTGATTTCCTGAAAGGTTTTGTTCTGTCCAAATAGTAACGTAGCTGTCTATGGATGTCTAAGGAATGTAGCAGCCTTTCCCCTTTGTTTTGAGGGTTGGGGTAAAAGGTAGGCAAGTGTATGGCTTGATTTAAAGCTACCCTGGATACCACTTTAGACATAAATGACGGGTTGGTTCGAAGGGAAACCCTGTCCTGATGGAAGATAAAAGGCTGCACAGCCATGAGGGCTTGAAGTTCCGAAACCCTACGAGCTGAGGTAATGGCCAGAAGGAAAGCTGTTTTCCAGGACAAATATTGCAAATCTGTTGAGGCAGCTGGTTCAAAGGGAGGCAATGTTAATTTTTCTAGAATGTAATTAAGATCCCAGGCTGGCACTGGTTGTTTCCTTGGTGGTCTTATATTCTTAGCCCCTCTGAGGAATTGCCTTAAAAGTGGGTGAGAGAATAACGGTGGATCCGTGTTGAATTCTGCAGAAATGGCTGAGGCATGGATTTTTATGGAGGAAAATGAAAGTCCACTGTTCAGCAGCTCAGCTAGATACTGTAATACCTGAGGCAAATTCAGTTTTCTAGGGTCCTAGCCTTTTTTCTCATTCCAAGAGCAAAACCGTTTCCATTTTGCGGAGTAAATCTTCCTAGTAGATGGCCTTCTGGCCTCCAAAATGACATCCTGCACCTCTTTGGAGTGTAGGGTCTGCTGTGGTGTTAAGGAATCTTGCATGCACCAAGATTGAGTGTTTTCAGCTGACTGAAGAGTTTTGTAGCTGTGCTGAGTAAGTAGAAGAGGCATTAGAGGTAGAGGCCAGGGAGGAGTATGCATTAGAACACAAAATAAACCAGGAACCAAAACTTCCAAATGAAAAAACAGGAAGAGAAAGCACTACAGCCGAAGTAGAAATGCTGTATCGTATAATATGATGCTGCCACAATTCGAAAGGAAAATCCAGGGCCAATAAACGCTCCAAACGAAGTTTATTAATAGTAAAACAGTACAAACAAAATGCGTCGACCTAGGTTTCGTCCGTCTCCACGGACTTCTTCAGAACACAAATACTACAAAACAAGCCCCTTAAATACCTTTCACATTCCAAATTAATGAATCAATTGTTCAATCAATTACATAATGAATAGAAAATGTTTTAAAACTAAAACAGAAACAGAATTTAAAGGCAGCGTATACACCACTATATAAAAAACTGTCAATAATATTATGAACACTGCATGACAGTAAAAACGTACGTTCTTTACCTAAGTGTATATATGTTGTTAAAATATATTAAAAAACTCCCTATTAACGTGTTATTGTATATACTTATAAAATAATTACTGAAATTAATTGTTTTATACAAAAACCAAAATAAAATTTATATATATGTGTATGTGGAAATGTGGTTGTTTGATACACGTATAATATCTAACCCAATACCGTGCAAAATTAAAATAATCTAAGTATATGTGGTTAAAATTAATATTGTAAAATTGTGTGTAATATATATATATATATATATATATATATATATCACATGAAATAATTTCGGGTATGTTGTACAAATACTAACAATAAATATTTACAAATAAATATATAAATATATTAATAATTAAATAGATATACAAGTAAAAATATAAAATTGTATAATGTAGGTCTAAGACCATGTCCACCAGCATGTAAAAATTTTTTTTTATTATTTTACAATATGAAAAATAATACATGAAGGTTGTCCATACAAATATATGTATGTGTATAAAATTCTATATATATATATAAAATGTTTGACCCATAATTAACTGAAATGTATGTGTGTGTAATTTAGGAAAGAACATATAAAAGTGAATTCCAAAAGCTAGACCTGTACTAGTGACCCTTAATATTGTTTAACCATAAAATAGGCTTGATGCTAATATATTCGTTAAGTCCAGGGTACTGATGAGCATTTAAAAATATCTGCATCCTCAATTCTAATATGTCTAAATTGTGTTTAGTGATTTTGCCCTGTAAATCCATGTTCTGATGTAATACACCAAAAAACTTAAAATGATGATTTTCATGTTGGTTTATATGTCTAGCCAGGGCATTTGTTAATTTATTGTTTTTAATGTCCAATAGATGTTCTTTAATCCTATCCCTCAAATGCCTACTGGTTTTCCCAACATAAAAACCTTCGCACTGTTGGCAAACAGCGATATAAACAACATTAATAGTGTAACAATTAATGTGCTGATAAATATTAATACTATGATTGTTGACTGTCACAGCTGTACCAGTGCTGATCAAATGTTTACATATTGAACACCTGCCACATTTAAAATTACCCATGGGTTTGTGAGAAATGTTATCAACTTTTACATTCAAGCTTTCGAACAAATCCTTAAACGATGTGTCCTTCCTAAATACATATGTTACATGCCCTTTAAAAAGGTCCCCCAATGTCTTATCCATACTTATAAAGTTCCAATTCTTGTTAATAATATTTTTAATTCTCCAAGAAATGTCGTTAAATGTGGTAATGTACAATGGAATATTATTACAGATAAATTTCCTGACGTCGACAAATTGACTTTTGTTGCCATTACTAGGCAAACACTCATTACTATTTAATAAGGCCTTATAAAACCCATTTTGCCTTTTGCCTCTCACTTCATTGGCAATATTACTACAAAAATCCTTTGGGTAACCTCTGTTCAAAAATAAAGTAATAATAAACTTTATTTTGTGTTCAAAATCCACCTCCTCACTGACCATTCTGGCTGCCCTCACCATCTGGCCTTTTACCACCGCTTTTTTCTGATGGTGAGGGTGCCAACTATCAAAATGTAAATATGAATTTGAGAAGGTGGACTTCCTGTATATATTAGACACAAGCTTGTTCTTGTTTTTATCATAAGTCAACTTCATGTCCAAATAACTAATGCTATCCTGACTAATAACATGTGTAAAATTTAAGAACCATACACTACTATTAATATATTATAAAAAAGCTTATAATACTGCCTGTTCCCCATTCCATATAATAAATAAACCATCTAAAAACAGACCATAAAATTTAACATATATAAAATACTCAGAATTGAACACGTAGTTTAACTCCCAATATGTCAATACAAAATTTGCAAAACTTGGGGCACACGCTGCCCCCATGGCTACTCCGCTGTTTTGTTTATAATAAGCCCCTTCAAAAAATATAAAATTGTTTTTTAATACAATATCCATTAGTTTTGTTAATACGTTTATTTTGTTTTGATCATATAGGTTGGTGTAATATAATTGTTCTTCTAACCAGTCAAGCCCCCTGTCGTGGGGTATAACAGTAAATAGATTACACACGTCCATAGTAATAAGTGTGTCTCCATGGTTAAATTCTATGGCTTTTATTTTTACCAAAAAATCCCAAGAATCCTTGAGTATGTGTGGAAAAAATAATACCAGGCTTTAAATGATAATCCAGAAATTGGCTGATAAAATGTGTTTTACTGCGTTTACCATCCACTATGGGTCTAAACTGTAAATTGTCCAAGCCTTTATGTATTTTAGGAATACCGAAAATTCCACTGATAACTGGATACTCATTCTGTAAAAATCGCCATTCGTGTTCATCCACCTCACCTTGAAACAACATATCAAAGAGTGTCGTGTCAATTCTTTTGTACGCTATGTTTATTTCATTCCTGCTAATTTCCCTGTATGTGTCTCCCAACAACATAGCATTCATGTAGGAAACATAATCGTGATGGTCCACTATCACTATTCCACTGCCCTTATCGGGTTTCATAATTCTAATATTTTTAGTGGACAAAATCCTATTTAAATTGGCTTCTTCCTGTTCAGTCAAGTTTTTGTTACTAAAATTATTATTGTAATTAATAAAAGCATCCCTAATGTCATTTTCAGTCACTTTTTCAGCAACCACCTTGTCGTGCATGGGAGGGTTATAGGTACTGGGTTTGGACAATCTATTTGTGCCATTATCATTAATGGCCCAGGAATTACTCTGATACAAAATTTTTAAATTCAACTTCCGGGTGAATAATTTCAAATCCAAAATTGTATTTACCAAATTCCCCCTCCTACACGGTACAAAACTGAAACCTTTGGAAAATAAATCAACACATTCTTTATCAAAGACTGACTTGCGTAATTGTATAATTTAAAATCTCCATTATTGTTCACCACGATATTGGGTTTAAAAACCTACATTCTCCCTCCTGATCAAATTGTCTGTTAAAATTATCCTGCAAACACACATTATCTCCTACGTGCAGTTAACATCAGACACCTTATCAATGTCATTGTTAACGAAAATATCGTTGTTGTTTGTATTTGAAATAACTGTATCACCAATTTGAGATTGTCCATCAAAAGCATATACCGTTAAATCACACAATGAGTCACTACTGTCTACAATAACTGTGTCTAAAACATCATTAACAAAATTGTCAAAGTCATTTGCATTCGAAATAATCGTGTCGACAACTTGCAGATGCGCATCACAGGCATTTACAAGTAAATCACATAATGTGTCACCGCTGTCCACAAAATGTGTACAAGCCAGTGGGTTAATACTGCCCACAGATGCCTCCGGTACGTTCTGTTCATCTGGTATGTCTTCTAAAAATATATTGTCCGTCTCTGTGGAGTTAGAGTTAACTTCTTGTATAAAATCGGTACAGTCAAAACAGTTAACAATACAACTGGGCAAAATTGGACTAATAGTCGTTTCCGTTTGTATCGACTCTTTGCTGTTAAATGAAAAAAGGTTAAACTGCTTACCAAATACCTCGTGGTGATGGACGCCATCGCTGCTCACGCCGTTTTTGTTGTTGAAAATTAACCTTCTTGTTTTTATCAATTTCTCTTCTTGGACGTGTTCCTGTATACTCAAAATCTTCCTCGTCTTCAAAATCGTATTGTCCCCAGAGTCTTTTTGATCTTCTTGGACTCACCTGGACTGCCATACTGCCGCGGTCTATAACCTTCCGATTGAAGAGGGGAAGTGATGTCATCTAAAACGTCCATACGGTTGCTACCAACATCAGACTTTCCGTTACTATGACTACGTTGTGTAGGTTTTGATTTAGGATACACCATGCCAGATGAATATACCTTCATGTCTCTTTTAATTTTATTTTGTTTTTTGTCATAAATGATGTTACAACTATGTTCTACATCCTTAATGATGTTAACATAGTTTGTGTAGTATTGATCGAAAAGAAGATCCTGACTAATATAGTTATTTAGTTTGTCCAACTCGGACATGAGTAAATCTATTTTTTTATCGTTGTAAGTAATCATAATTTCCATTAAGGCTAAACCTGTCTTGAAGAGTTCGTGCAACTCTTTTAACATGTCTGGTTCATGCTCACTTCCATTGGGATATCTCCACAGTCTGAGCCCTTTTGGGACAAGGCCCAAATCGATATTTTTGCACAAGTAACTGTTTTCCATTTGAGTTCTCTTCAACTTGAACATTTTAACCTCAAATGATCGTAGCCACTCTCTCATATTACCTTCCACCAAATTACTCGTAGTGCCCGTGGGAGTTTGTTTAGTATTGAATGAATATTGATTTAACTTCCAAGAGTCACTACATACCGGCTCCACTTGGTCTCTAATTTGCATAGGATTGCCGAGATGGCTACACCTAGTAGTACCATTATTACCGGATCCTGTAGATGCCAACGGTGGAGTTGCTTGTGTAAGCGGCAAACCCAAACTCCCCGTAGACTCCATGCTAATGTTGGAAGATGTCATAAGTTTGTGTATTAACGTGGTGTGAAGTTTAAGCTGTTCATTCATTTCTTTTAAAAGCACGCCCACTTCGACCACGCTGCCTTCTTCCTCCATGGTTAAAACACAAAATAAACCAGGAACCAAAACTTCCAAATGAAAAAACAGGAAGAGAAAGCACTACAGCCGAAGTAGAAATGCTGTATCGTATAATATGATGCTGCCACAATTCGAAAGGAAAATCCAGGGCCAATAAACGCTCCAAACGAAGTTTATTAATAGTAAAACAGTACAAACAAAATGCGTCGACCTAGGTTTTGTCCGTCTCCGGACTGGATTTTCCTTTCGAATTGTGGCAGCATCATATTATACGATACAGCATTTCTACTTCGGCTGTAGTGCTTTCTCCTCCTGTTTTTTCATTTGGAAGTTTTGGTTCCTGGTTTATTTTGTGTTTTAACCATGGAGGAAGAAGGCGGCGTGGTCGAAGTGGGCGTGCTTTTAAAAGAAATGAATGAACAGCTTAAACTTCACACCACGTTAATACACAAACTTATGACATCTTCCAACATTAGCATGGAGTCTACGGGGAGTTTGGGTTTGCCGCTTACACAAGCAACTCCACCGTTAGCATCTACAGGATCCGGTAATAATGGTACTACTAGGTGTAGCCATCTCGGCAATCCTATGCAAATTAGAGACCAAGTGGAGCCGGTATGTAGTGACTCTTGGAAGTTAAATCAATATTCATTCAATACTAAACAAACTCCCACGGGCACTACGAGTAATTTGGTGGAAGGTAATATGAGAGAGTGGCTACGATCATTTGAGGTTAAAATGTTCAAGTTGAAGAAAACTCAAATGGAAAACAGTTACTTGCGCAAAAATATCGATTTGGGCCTTGTCCCAAAAGGGCTCAGACTGTGGAGATATCCCAATGGAAGTGAGCATGAACCGGACATGTTAAAAGAGATGCACGAACTCTTCAACAAGATAGGTTTAGCCTTAATGGAAATTATGATTACTTACAACGATAAAAAAATAGATTTACTCATGTCCGAGTTGGACAAACTAAATAACTATATTAGTCAGGATCTTCTTTTCGATCAATACTACACAAACTATGTTAACATCATTAAGGATGTAGAACATAGTTGTAACATCATTTATGACAAAAAACAAAATAAAATTAAAAGAGACATGAAGGTATATTCATCTGGCATGGTGTATCCTAAATCAAAACCTACACAACGTAGTCATAGTAACGGAAAGTCGGATGTTGGTAGCAACCGTATGGACGTTTTAGATGACATCACTTCCCCTCTTCAATCGGAAGGTTATAGACCGCGGCAGTATGGCAGTCCAGGTGAGGGAGAAGGTCCAAGAAGATCAAAAAGACTCAGGGGACAATACAATTTTGAAGACGAGGAAGATTTTGAGTATACAGGAACACGTCCAAGAAGAGAAATTGATAAAAACAAGAAGGTTAATTTTCAACAACAAAAAAACGCGTGGGGGGCGCGCAAGTAGCCGATGGCGTCCATCACCACGAGGTATTTGGTAAGCAGTTTAACCTTTTTTCATTTAACAGCAAAGAGTCGATACAAACGGAAACGACTATTAGTCCAATTTTGCCCAGTTGTATTGTTAACTGTTTTGACTGTACCGATTTTATACAAGAAGTTAACTAACTCCACAGAGACAGACAATATATTTTTAGAAGACATACCAGATGAACAGAACGTACCGGAGGCATCTGTGGGCAGTATTAACCCACTGGCTTGTACACATTTTGTGGACAGCGGTGACACATTATGTGATTTACTTGTAAATGCCTGTGATGCGCATCTGCAAGTTGTCGACACGATTATTTCGAATGCAAATGACTTTGACAATTTTGTTAATGATGTTTTAGACACAGTTATTGTAGACAGTAGTGACTCATTGTGTGATTTAACGGTATATGCTTTTGATGGACAATCTCAAATTGGTGATACAGTTATTTCAAATACAAACAACAACGATATTTTCGTTAACAATGACATTGATAAGGTGTCTGATGTTAACAAGCACGTAGGAGATAATGTGTGTTTGCAGGATAATTTTAACAGACAATTTGATCAGGAGGGAGAATGTAGGTTGTTTTTTAAACCCAATATCGTGGTGAACAATAATGGAGATTTTAAATTATACAATTACGCAAGTCAGTCTTTTGATAAAGAATGTGTTGATTTATTTTCCAAAGGTTTCAGTTTTGTACCGTGTAGGAGGGGGAATTTGGTAAATACAATTTTGGATTTGAAATTATTCACCCGGAAGTTGAATTTAAAAATTTTGTATCAGAGTAATTCCTGGGCCATTAATGATAATGGCACAAATAGATTGTCCAAACCCAGTACCTATAACCCTCCCATGCACGACAAGGTGGCGTTTTTTGAAAAAGTGACTGAAAATGACATTAGGGATGCTTTTATTAATTACAATAATAATTTTAGTAACAAAAACTTGACTGAACAGGAAGAAGCCAATTTAAATAGGATTTTGTCCACTAAAAATATTAGAATTATGAAACCCGATAAGGGCAGTGGAATAGTGATAGTGGACCATCACGATTATGTTTCCTACATGAATGCTATGTTGTTGGGAGACATACAGGGAAATTAGCAGGAATGAAATAAACATAGCGTACAAAAGAATTGACACGACACTCTGATATGTTGTTTCAAGGTGAGGTGGATGAACACGAATGGCGATTTTTACAGAATGAGTATCCAGTTATCAGTGGAATTTTCGGTATTCCTAAAATACATAAAGGCTTGGACAATTTACAGTTTAGACCCATAGTGGATGGTAAACGCAGTAAAACACATTTTATCAGCCAATTTCTGGATTATCATTTAAAGCCTGGTATTGAATTTTTTCCACACATACTCAAGGATTCTTGGGATTTTTTGGTAAAAATAAAAGCCATAGAATTTAACCATGGAGACACACTTATTACTATGGACGTGTGTAATCTATTTACTGTTATACCCCACGACAGGGGGCTTGACTGGTTAGAAGAACAATTATATTACACCAACCTATATGATCAAATCAAAATAAACGTATTAACAAAACTAATGGATATTGTATTAAAAAACAATTTTATATTTTTTGAAGGGGCTTATTATAAACAAAACAGTGGAGTAGCCATGGGGGCAGCGTGTGCCCCAAGTTTTGCAAATTTTGTATTGACATATTGGGAGTTAAACTACGTGTTCAATTCTGAGTATTTTATATATGTTAAATTTTATGGTCGGTTTTTAGATGATTTATTTATTATATGGAATAGGGAACAGGCAGTATTAAAAGCTTTTTTAGAATATATTAATAGTAGTGTATGGTTCTTAAATTTTACACGTTATTAGTCAGGATAGCATTAGTTATTTGGACATTAAGTTGACTTATGATAAAAACAAGAACAAGCTTGTGTCTAATATATACAGGAAGTCCACCTTCTCAAATTCATATTTACATTTTGATAGTTGGCACCCTCACCATCAGAAAAAAGCGGTGGTAAAAGGCCAGATGGTGAGGGCAGCCAGAATGGTCAGTGAGGAGGTGGATTTTGAACACGAAATAAAGTTTATTATTACTTTATTTTTGAACAGAGGGTACCCAAAGGATTTTTGTAGTAATATTGCCAATGAAGTGAGAGGCAAAAGGCAAAATGGGTTTTATAAGGCCTTATTAAATAGTAATGAGTGTTTGCCTAGTAATGGCAACAAAAGTCAATTTGTCGACGTCAGGAAATTTATCTGTAATAATATTCCATTGTACATTACCACATTTAACGACATTTCTTGGAGAATTAAAAATATTATTAACAAGAATTGGAACTTTATAAGTATGGATAAGACATTGGGGGACCTTTTAAAGGGCATGTAACATATGTATTTAGGAAGGACACATCGTTTAAGGATTTGTTCAAAGCTTGAATGTAAAAGTTGATAACATTTCTCACAAACCCATGGGTAATTTTAAATGTGGCAGGTGTTCAATATGTAAACATTTGATCAGCACTGGTACAGCTGTGACAGTCAACAATCATAGTATTAATATTTATCAGCACATTAATTGTTACACTATTAATGTTGTTTATATCGCTGTTTGCCAACAGTGCGAAGGTTTTTATGTTGGGAAAACCAGTAGGCATTTGAGGGATAGGATTAAAGAACATCTATTGGACATTAAAAACAATAAATTAACAAATGCCCTGGCTAGACATATAAACCAACATGAAAATCATCATTTTAAGTTTTTTGGTGTATTACATCAGAACATGGATTTACAGGGCAAAATCACTAAACACAATTTAGACATATTAGAATTGAGGATGCAGATATTTTTAAATGCTCATCAGTACCCTGGACTTAACGAATATATTAGCATCAAGCCTATTTTATGGTTAAACAATATTAAGGGTCACTAGTACAGGTCTAGCTTTTGGAATTCACTTTTATATGTTCTTTCCTAAATTACACACACATACATTTCAGTTAATTATGGGTCAAACATTTTATATATATATAGAATTTTATACACATACATATATTTGTATGGACAACCTTCATGTATTATTTTTCATATTGTAAAATAATAAAAAAAATTTTTTACATGCTGGTGGACATGGTCTTAGACCTACATTATACAATTTTATATTTTTACTTGTATATCTATTTAATTATTAATATATTTATATATTTATTGTTAGTATTTGTACAACATACCCGAAATTATTTCATGTGATATATATATATATATATATATATTACACACAATTTTACAATATTAATTTTAACCACATATACTTAGATTATTTTAATTTTGCACGGTATTGGGTTAGATATTATACGTGTATCAAACAACCACATTTCCACATACACATATATATAAATTTTATTTTGGTTTTTGTATAAAACAATTAATTTCATTAATTATTTTACAAGTATATACAATAACACGTTATTAGGAGGTTTTTTAATACATTTTAATAACATACATACACTTAGGTAAACAACGTACGTTTTCACTGTCATGCAGTGTTCATAATATTATTGACAGTTTTTTATATAGTGGTGTATACGCTGCCTTTAAATTCTGTTTCTGTTTTAGTTTTAAAACATTTTCTATTCATTATGTAATTGATTGAACAATTGATTCATTAATTTGGAATGTGAAAGGTATTTAAGGGGCTTGTTTTGTAGTATTTGTGTTCTGAAGAAGTCCGTGGAGACGGACGAAACCTAGGTCGACGCATTTTGTTTGTACTGTTTTACTATTAATAAACTTCGTTTGGAGCGTTTATTGGCCCTGGATTTTCCTTTCGAATTGTGGCAGCATCATATTATACGATACAGCATTTCTACTTCGGCTGTAGTGCTTTCTCTTCCTGTTTTTTCATTTAGGAGTATGCGTTAGGCTCCTTAGGAGTGGGTACCAGTGCTGTCTTGGCCAGTCTGGAGCAATCAGTAACATCTTCGGTCTGTCTGCTCTTGCTTTCAAGAGCACCTTGGGTAGAAGAGGCAGAGGTGGGAAAGCGTACACTGTCCATGCTGTCCAACTGAATGAAAGGGCGTCCACCCTCCAGGCCTTTGGATGAAAAGTCCTTGAACAAAACTTTTCCAATTGATGGTTCCTGTGGGAGGCGAAGAGATCTATGTCTGGCCTTCCCCATGCTTGGATTATCTTTGTAAACACCTGTGGATGCAGCTTCCATTCGTGTGGATCTGTCATATTTCTGCTTAGATTGTCTGCCAGCGTGTTTCCCAAACCTGGCAAGTACTGCGCTTGAAGTTCGATTTGCCATTCCAGAGCCAAGTTCCAAAGTGTCATGGCTAGTCTGCACAGGGGATATGAATGTGTTCCTCCTTGTTTGTTTATGTACCACATTACTGTGGTGTTGTCTGTTCTTATCAATAATTGTCCTGGATGCAGGAGGTCCTTGAATGCTTTAATTGCATTTATCACTGCTAGCATTTCTTTTTGATTGATGTGAAGGTGCTTTTCCTTTTGGGACCATTTGCCCTGAATGCACCTGCCTGTCATGTGCTCCCCCCAGGCGTAATCTGAGGTGTCTGTTGTGATGACTGGATTTGCTTGAGGCTTGCAGAATGGGAGACCTAGTTTGTTTGACATGCTTGGGCCCACCATAGCAATTCCTTTTGCAAACATGGAATTATTGGTATTACTGTTTCCAAATTGTGGCTGTGTTGAGACCATAGGATTTTTAGGTACCATTGAAGTTCTCATATGCAACTTTGCACATGGGATTAAAAGAATGCAAGATGCCATGAAGCCCAGAGCCTGCAGGATTTTCCTTGCAGTAAGCCTGGTACAATTTGCTAGTGTTTTGAAGTACTGAGTTAGTTGCCCTTGTTTTTCTGGCGTAAGATAGGCTATCTGGGTGTTTGTGTCCAAGTTGGCACCCAGGAAAGTTATTTTCTGAGATGGTGTTAGCCTGGATTTCTCTTTGTTGATTGTGTATCCCAGAGAATTCAGTAACCGTGTTGCATAAGCCAGATGTTCGAGAGGAGTGTGCTTGCTGTCCGCTTGGATCAGGCAGTCGTCCAAATAAGGGTAAATTTGTATCCCTTGAAGTCTGCAGTAGGCAATTACTGATGCCAGGCATTTCGTGAATACTCTGGGCGCAGTAGATAAGCCAAAGGGCAATGCAGAGAATTGATAGTGGATTGAACCTGCAAGAAATCTGAGGTATCTTCTGCAGCTTTGTCTGATTGGGACATGCAGGTATGCCTCCTTGAGGTCCAGTGTTACCAGCCAAAACTCCTTGCCCAGCATGGGAAGAAGCTGCTGTAATGTGAGCATCTTGAATTTTGGTACGAGTAGAAATGTATTTAGGATGGATAAGTCCAAAATGGGTCTCCAGTTGGTTCTTTTTCTTGGTACCAGGAAAAGTCTGGAATAAAAACCTTGACCTTGTTCGCGAGTAGGAACCTCTTGAATGGCTTTCATGTCCATGAGTTTTGTAATTTGTATTTGCGCCTCTGCCCTTTGATTGTGTGGCAGGTTTGGCATGCCTCTCATTTTTGGAAGAGTGTGAAAATGAAATCTGTAGCCTCTGTTTATTATGTCCAGAATCCATTTGTCTGTTGTGATATGCCAATTTCTTGAAAATAGTGCCAGCTTTCCTCCCAAGGGAGCTGCCAGCCGAGATTTGCTTGGCATGAAAAGGAGGAAGTCAATGGGTTTGCTTTCTGTATTGTTGTGCACTGTCTTCGCCACCTCTTGGTGCTTGAGTTTGCCATTGTCTGCCTCTATATGATCCTTGAGATTGTCCTCTGCCTCTTGAGCGCCTGTATCTACCTCTTTGGGGCTTGTCCGTGGCTGGAAAGGACCAGTTTTTTGAAGGCCAATTTCTGCTGAAACGAGGTGGCTGTACCTGGAGAAAAGCCTTGACAGTTTGCATAGATTTAGCTTTTTCTTCCATTTTCCGTAGTATCTCCTCAGCATTAGTACCAAATAGCACATCCTTTTGTAAAGGAGCATCTAGTAGTTTAGCTTTAACATGATCAGGCAAGCTTTGTTCCCTAAGCCAGGCATGTCTACGAATGACTGCTCCTGTAGCAGCAGCTCTACCTTGAGGCCTCTAAGGCATCATAACCACATTGTAAGGTGCGTTTACCCACTTTTTCTGCGCTATGCATCATATCCTGCAATTCCTTCAAATCTGGTTGTTCAGGTTGAGACATTTTGTTTCTTAATTGTGATAACAGAAACTGCTGATATTTAAGCATATGGAACTGACAATTTAAGGCCCTCATGGCTAGGGTGGCCGAGGTGTATACCTTTTTCCCCCACCTTTCTAAGGATCTAGATTCTCTTTCGGAAGGTAGTGGATTCTTGGCAGTAGAGGCCTTCATTCCCTTGGGGCCTTGAGAAATGGTTTCAGGGTCAGCATTATGGCTTTTGAAAAGAAATTGGTGAGAGTCAGGGACTCTGTAGTACCTATCAGGTTTGACTGGTGCAGGAGGCAGGGAATCCGGATTAAGACAAGCCTCCGAGTAAACATCATCAAGTATGTCCAGGACAGGAGGTATAGCCAGAGGTCTGTGTTGAGGTAACAAAAAATTCCCTAAGCCTTTTCTTGGAATCAGAAAAGTCTTGGCCTTCCCAATGGAAGTGCTCCCTCAAGGTGTGCAAGGTTTCCCCAAAAGAAAAATCCTCTGGGGGAGATACAGAAGGAATGGACTGTTCTGCATCAGAATCTTCATAAGGGGAGTACGAGTGTTCCTCCACATCAGAATGTTCTGAGAAAATGGAGCCCTGTTCAGAAGAGGGAGAGTCTTCCTCCATTCTGGGTCTCTTGTCTGGATGTGGTTGGGAACCTCTGATATAGGAAATTAAATCCTCAGCCATTTTAAGCATCTGCTTTTTAGGCATGGGGCCTGGGGGTGGGCCCTGTGCAACAGGCCTCTTGCGATGCATGGCTGATTTGGACTTAGTGAAGGCCTTAATGGAAAAGGAAGAAGAGTGTCTGAATACACCCTGGGTGGAAGTGGACCTGTCCACATTAGGAGGCTCAACACTCACTGTGGTTTCGGTGGTTGTAGTCTGAGAAAGGGCAGAGGTACCAGCGGTCTCGGGTACAGAAGACACCGCCAAGGAAGTGTCGTCGGTAGTCAGGGACTGCATAGGCGTCTCGCTGAGAACTGGACCACGTGCAGCCGGTTTTGGCGTGGTGTCGGAGACCGCGGACCTCGCGTGTCGGTCCTTGTCCTTTCGTTTTTTGGACAAAACGGTAGTTGAGTATCCGACGACATTTTATAATCAAAGGCTATACCAAAATAATGTTGGGCGAACTCCGCCCAACGCTTAATAGTGCGTTTATTGAAAGTAGCGCAAAAGTGACAGCCCGAGACGTCGTGGTCTGGGCCTAAACAAGGTATGCAGAGGGAATGGAAATCCTTATGTGGTATTTGCTTCCCACAAGAAATACAATTGTTAACTTTGTCTGACATCGGTCTGAGGCAAGAAAAGTTTCCCCAACGGGGTACTTAGCTTTAAAGAAGACTTCGGTTTCCAATTTTTCGTAAATTCAGGAGCTGGCCGACCGGCACTTGCCAACTGCTTCTGCTTCGGGCACCGCGTGGCAAAAAAGACTGGGGAATATGGTGTCGGTTGTGACTTATATACCCCTGTCACACTGACGTCAGGGAAGAAGGCGACAACAACCGACACCGGACCAAGACTTTGGAATTCGGGCGACCGAGGACCCGCCTGACGGCAGAGAACCCATATGTGATTACTGCAGCTGTATGCACGATGAACATCATAGGTGACCTACAAACTCTAGACCCAACCCAGTCTGGCTTTAAGGACAGATTGTGCTTGCTGAATCTGGTAAACTTTGAGAAAATCATCAAATCCCTAGATGAAGGAAGACTGTGCATACTGCTTACCTGGATCTCGCCAAAGCGTTTGACACCATCCCAACTCTGGTATCATTAAAAAACCTCTCCCAGCTAGGTGGTAACCCTTATATCACTAGATGGGTAGCTAACTGGCTCACCAACAGAACATATACTGTAACAGCTGGCGATGCCACCTCTACAAGCAGACCAGTCACCAGTGGTGTACCACAAGGATACGTACTGGGCCCTTTACTACTTGGAATCTATTTCTTAGAAGTCCAGACTAAAGTAGACGGCCTTTGGCTTACTAAGTTCTCTGATAATTGTAAACTAGGTGCCATCATGGAGTCCCCCAATGATGATAACATATTACAAGAGGGGCTAACACGAACAAATGACTAGTGTCAAAAGTAATGGTCTTAAGCTAAACACAAAAAAGTGCACTATTATCCTATTTGGCAAAGCAGAGTTCCCCACCAATTACAATACTGACAGCACCCCTCCAAGTTCAAACCCAGAGTTCCCCACCAATTACAATACTGACAGCACCCCTCCAAGTTCAAACCCAGTGGTGCAACATATGGAACACAGGTTGACAGCAATCTGACCTTTGACCACCAGGTTTCCACGGTGGTAAGGAAAGCCTTCTACATTGCACATCTCATAAGTAAAGGCATCGCATCTGGGTCCGAGGATGTTATAACCCCAATTTTACTAGACCATAAACACAGTACAATGTTGCCTTCTGTATGTATCTTACCAAACACCTGCAGCAACTGGAGACCACAAAGGTTTCTCACCAAGATGATACAGGGCCTCCAAACAATGCCTTATGTGGATAGACAAAGTCCTTGTCACTGTACTCTGCATCATATAGGCTACTGAGAGGCGACTTGTGCCTGGTCTACAGGGCAGTCTCTGACCCCAACCTGATGGAAATGCTGCACATTCGCAAATCAAATGGTACTACAGTCTCTTACTCTAGGGATTTCAACCTTGCCAGCGACATTGGCAAAGCATGCTGGAAAGAGACAGGTACGTCTCCCAGAGACTGCTGCTTCTCTGGAATAAACTTCCTATTCATGTGAAGCAGAGCTCCTCAATGACTTATTCAAGCGTAACCTGGACAAATTGACTACAAGTTCATCTGGGGGTGGCACCCTCATGGACAGGGGAAGTCAGTGCTGATCTGTAAAGTATGTCAATCTAACCAAGGAGAATTAGGGCAACCTGGGATTAACATAGCTAGGCTTATAAAGGCTCTAGGGCTGCTAGCTTAGTAACCTTCTACGAACCTATATACATACTTATGGGGACATGATAATATAAAGTACTGAGGAGTATGGATTAAAAATAACTTTGGTGTGGCAGCTAAGGATATGCGAGAAGAGATTAAATAAAAGATAACACAAAAATTGAGAAACTGCAAGCTCTGTTACATGGACAGTAAGATACAAGCAGTTAAAATATTTTAGTCCCTTTATTCTTAAGCACAGGTCAGGCATACTATCAACCAGAGAAGAAGTTGTGGATAGCAATTACTGAAGAGCTGAAGGATTTTGTCTGGGAGGGGAAGACAAGAGGCAAGTGGGATTAAGCTAATTCTTCCAACAGAGCAAGGTAGGTTGGGCTTGCCAGATCTGAAGGGGTATTTCAGAGCTACACAGTTAAGGCCCCTATACATAGCACAAGCATAGACCTGTAATTCCAAGTGGAAAGGGATGACAAAATGGTGGGGGGAATGGGGCTCAAACAAGGACAGATTGGGATTTTGGATGCCGACCTTTAAGGGGAATAATAAAAATCATACAGAATATTATAGCACTTTTTACTTTATGAACATAAGAACTAAGCCAACACAGGAATGGAAAAGGTGATTCTGCTGATAAGGATGACTGTAGTTAGGGATACAGACAATAGGCAAGAGGGGCTGGAAATTGAAAAAACTGTCAAAGGAACCAAGGTACTGGAGGCAAATAACTAGAGGGAAGGTAATAAATTCGAGTCTTCTCATTCTATTTGGACTGCAGGTTAGACACTGCCTTCCTTATCAAAGACTGACAGAGTACAGGCAAAGAGAAAGAAATAGGGAGTTCCTAAACAAAATACCAGCACCGGTGGGGTTTTTAGCAGAATCTGGAACAGAAGCTGCTGTTAAAAAGGAATAATTAGTGGAGCATAAAAAATATTGTATAACTATAAGAATCAGAGGTCAGAAAGGATTGGGAAGAGAGACTAGAAAAAGCAATTCACAAAGAAACAATGGGGAATGTATGTCTCCCAAGTATGAAAAATGTTATTTAATTTATTTTACATTTGTTTACCAGGATTGTCTGACTGAGCTGAAGACCCCTTTTTCAGCGAAGGCCAGGGGAGGAAAGCTCCAACATATTATACAATTTTCATTATAAATTAGCATTAAACAGCAATGTTACAGGATTATTACAAGGCATTAAGTAGCGATCAGGAGTATAGCATAACTATTTCAAGATGTATAAAAAGAAATAGGTCATTAAGATGAGTATAGTTTTTGGGGTAAGTGGTTATAAAAAAAACAGTTTTATCATGATGTAGTTGCATGAAGGCAAGACAATTACAATAGAATGTTTCTCTGAGGCAATTTGTTTAATAGACTTTAGAAGACAGTAGAAAGAGTAGTCAAGGAAGATTAGAGAGAGCTAGTGAGAAGAGTGAGTTAAGGGCAGAAAGTAGATCAAGGTATGAGAAGTAGGGGATGTTAAGGAGGGACAGTGCAGTGGCAGGACCAGTGACTTTTAAAGTGCTCTTTGGTGGTTATCTTAAACTGTTTAGGATGTGTAAGGGTCCTGATTTCTAGTGGGAGCCTATTGAAGGCAACAGTGGGGTGATAGTTGTACACATGTCCAAATTTAGACTTGGGTTGCAGACTTGCAGTAGGTCTTGGTTAGAGCGTCAGAGAGGTCTTGAGGGAAAATAATGGGAGATGAGAGGGTAAAAAAAATCAATATTTAGGGTTTCTGCTTGGAAATGTTTACATAGGCATTGTTATACTGCAAATAGACTCAGAGACCTTTTCTTAAGGTAGACAGCAAATGTTGGAGATGTGATGGGGAAGAAAGACGTACTTAGGAACATATTTTCTGGGAGTGTAATGAGTTGGCAAACTTTAAAGATTCCCTGTAGACTACTCTATCAGAGATACTGGGTTAGTAAATTGATGTACCTAGGGAAATTATTTTTATGAGCTATGATACAGAATTGGAATTGCCTGATGTAATAAGGCCTTGCTGAGACTAATTATGGCGGCTGCCAAAAAGAGCAGTTACTAGAAAATGGAAATCAAAGTCTAAACCAACTGTACTAGAAAGAGAGACCATAGTTTTGTCTTTTCGGCTTTTCCCGGTTAGGGGTCACCACAGCGGAACTCCAGTCTGCTAATCATTGGCAGTCGATTTTTATGGTGCCAAGTTGCCAGCCCGACACCCAACCTTCAGCGAAGGCACCTCCATTCACGCCTGTCTTTCGGAGGCCACTCGACCGCGGGGAGGACATGCAGACGCCACACAGAAGGCACTCCAGTCAAGAATCGAACAAGAGAACCTTTTGCTGTGAAGTAACAACGCTACCGCTGTACCAGTAACAGACATAAAACAACTGGAATTGGTGCCTTTAGAAAAGGGTAGGAGCAAATTACATTAAGAAAACAATGGGGATTATGGGAACAATACATACAGGAGAAGAATGAGGTTTAAAAGAATGCAGGATTTGAATGAACTATGTAATGCTGACTTACAATGACTGGGTAAACAAACATTACACATCACTTGTGTCAATATGGTTTGTTTTCATTTACATAAATGTACAATTGCCTATGTCATAACTAATAATTTAATAAATATATTTTTTTTTAAACAAGAAACCATTATGGAGCAATTCACACAAATAAGAGAACCAGAGGAATCTCCACATAAAGAGGATCCCGGTTACGAGCAAGACACCAGACAGAAAATCCTCTTCCACTTGGACACTCACTTCCTGTTAGTGGGTTTCCTGGCCTCCTGCAGAACCCAAAGCATGCCCTCAGAAAAATGGTGCCTAAAAGGGATCAAAACTCCATCACCCACAGTGTCAGCTGAAGACTGGGCAAGTGAAGATGGATGAAAGACCCCTTGTCTTGTACGAGTAGGTCCACCTTGTGAGGTAACTTGTGGTGATTGCCCTTGGCTAGATGCAGAAGAGGGAACCACTGCTGTCCGGGCCAAGAGAGTAACCAATACTTTTTTGGGGGAGTCTTGCGCTATCTTGAGAAGGACCCTTGGTATGAGGAAGGGTAGGGAAGGCGTGAAGAAACATCCTCTTCCAAGAAAGAGAGCATCCACCTTCCAAGCCAGAAGACTTAGGACTCTGGCACAAAAGACAGGAAATTGTCTGTTTTGACTGGGGAACAGAAAGGTCTACCTGAGGGAGTACCCCACTGGTGGGCAATGTCCAAGAAAACATCTCTGTGAAGGATCCATTTGAGAACCTGTGTTATAGACCTGCTTAGAGTCTCCCACATTGTTTTACTCTGAAGGAAAATACACAGCCTGGAGAGTCATCTGATATTGGACCGCTAGATCCCACACTTGAAGAGCTAGTCTGCACAGAAGGCAACACCATCTCCCCCCCCTAGCACACTGATGCACCACATCATTGTGGTGTTGTCTGTAAAGATTTTGAGAGGCCCTGGAAGAAAATGGGCATGAAGGACCAGGAGGAGAGCTGTCATCTCCTTGACATTGATGTAGTCTGATCTCCGAGGAGTGGGCCAGATACCCTGCATCTTGAGAGGATTGAAAGAAGCACCCATCCTGTGTTTAAGGCATCTGAAGAGCTTCAGAGAGGGGACTGGGGACTGAAAAGAAGTCTTGGGTTGAGAGATAGCCGATGAATCCACCACTGAAGCTCTAGCTGCAGCATGGAGGAAGGACTTGAAATTCTAGAGGATGACAGTGTTGGAGCCAGACTGACTTTAGGAACCATTGTAACTTTCTCATATGGAGTCTGACTAGAGGCAGCACAGGAATGGTGGAAGCCATGAATCCCAAAGCCCTTAGAAATTCCCCGGCTGTAACTCAGACTAGAGGAAGAAGAGGATTGAAAAAAAGGCAATTAGAGAAACTGCCTTGGCTGATGGCAGTAAAACCAGCATAGGAATAGTCTGGATCCTGCAACAGAGAAAAACAATGATCCTGAGAAGGAGTCAGGATGGATTGTTGGAAATTTATCGTAAACCCAAGACTTTGCAGAAAGCAAACAGCCTAGTAAAGGTGCAAGGTCTCTTGGGAGGAGGCCTAAATGAGTAGGTTTGTCACAGGAGCGAGGCATATGGTGAAAACCCTTGGAGCAGAGAGGCCAAGGGCAAAGCAGAGGATGCAAAATGCAAGGAAGAAATAGAGAAACACAAATATCTCCAGAAGCAGGAATGAATAGGGGTGTAAAGATAAGTTTTTTTTTTTTTTTTTAAAGAAACATCCATATTAAATCATGTATGACAAAGATAATCATACATTTATATAAATGAAAACAAAACATACTGACAATTTTAGTTGCAATCACCACTTATCTATGCAGTCACTGTCAGTCAAACATTACGCAGCTCATTTGTGACATCTGTAATCAGCTTTGCCATTCTTTTAACCATTACAGACAAACACTTTAGAATCATGATTTTGGATTGAAATGGGCTTGTATGAAGCTGGAGCTGATGGGTCTTTACCCTCTTTAGGCACCACAGCCATCACTGCTTTTTTCCAGGATACTAGTACTTCTCTCAAAATACTGTTAAAACCTTCCAGATATTTATCATTTTTCCCTTTGTAGCTTCCAAACTTACACAGGAATAACATGTACTCGGGACTTTCCTGTGTTATCCATCACCATTTTTAGCTCAGCTTCTCCCATGCTAAACATTAGTAATGGAGGCTCATTTACCTCTAACTTTAGCATATTTAAATTCTACAACAAACACTTCCATGTGGATCTTTTCTTGACTTCTGTACACCTCTGCTTTATAGACTTTTCTTATAATTTCCAGAATATGTCTAATACCTCTACTGAATCTCCTGTTATCTTCTTTGCTATAGGCTCCCTAAACTTAGAGGCAACCCTTTCTTCTCTCTGTTGTCTGAGCTGTTCTGCTAAAAGATTTTGTGTTCTGGCGTTATCAAAAAGCAGTTGCTTAACAGCAAGTTTTCTAAACTCATGCATATTATCGAGGTAATCCCCTATTTTTTGCTTAGCGTTCTGCAGATGATACTCTTGTTCTGTGAAACTCCCCCTATTCTGCAATACTTCAAAATTTGTCAGTCCCTCTAAATGGTTGTTGCTTCTTAACCATCTCTCTCATTTCCACTATTTTTAAACTCCACTTTAATTTTATCCCATTCCCTATCTATATTTTCATAAGAAATTTCTACTCCCCATTCCATAAATTCCTCTGTTTTCAACAGACAGGTGGGAAAGTGCCAGTGTCTCATTTTTATTTCATTACCCTGTGTTTTTTAATCACTGGTGCGGGATCTAAAATAGTTATCGGATGCATATCAAAACTTACATTTCACAGGAATGTGTGGGTTTAATTGAAAGTTCATCCTAACATTGCCCAATTTTTCTTGGGAAATGTGGAAATGCACCCTAAACTCCTAGTACTGGAGTCACATTTTTCATGCCAAATATTTTCATAAATTTCAAAAATCTACCCTCCTTTGTTACATTTTCCCTTCTGTGCTCCCAAGATACATCTTTACTGCTGCAAATTAAAGTCCTAACCTACAAGTAATATTCCCCGCTGCAAACTGATTTCTCCCAGAATTTTCTTAAGCTCCATTATAGCAGTTTGATGTGGAATACAAATACATGCTAGTATAATCCTCCTCCCTTGCCAGTAGTCCCTTAGTACTACAAATCTACCATTATCTTTTTTTATCATCTTCTATCACTATTGGAGTGCCTCTTGCAATTTAATACACCTTTTCCTTTGTTCTAGATATTCCGCTAAATAACCATCCTGAAAACCTCTCTGAGTCACATGTTCAGTTCTTTCTAAGTATGTCTCCTGTAACATTGCTATTTGCACTCCACATTTTCAAATATAGTTCATTATTCTTTTTCTTATATGTGAGATCTTTGACATTTAAAGATAAACCTAAAAGGTGGGAATAATAACTAATGACGCTTTTTATACTAACAGCTTTTTCGTTCAGTATCTAGTACCAGCTTTTTTGTTCTGTGCATACACTGTTTGGTAGGTTGATTGTTTATACAGGTTGTTTCTTGTCATATCCATTTGAGCCTATGTCGCATCTTACAAAATGCTGTTTTACTGAAAGCCCTCAAAAAAAAAAAAAAAAAAAAAAACACAAATACACCCCAATACACCCCTAAAACAGATTACCTTAATACTAACATAAACAGATTACCTTAATACTAACATAAAACTATGTACATCTTCAAATATTGAAGTTTTACCCTCCTAATAGGAACAATTGTCCAAAAACTGAAAGCCACACTCAGACTTGGGTTAACCTAAAAGGAAGGTTCGCCATACTAAGATGCATAGTACAGCCTGTGCTTCTACTAGGTGCTGTCTGACTTTGTCTTCTCTTTATTGTTCTCCCAGACTGGGAAAACACTTGATAACTTTCAGAAAAATTCATCTCCTAGCCATTGAAAGAAATAAGTATTCTGCTTTTATTGCTCTTTATCAGATTATATCTGGTTCTCATGTCTCCATGGAGACAGAGATGCTTGTAGAAACATTTACTTACTAGAGAAAAGCTTTACTATATTCAATATTCTTTATTTGCTTTGTCTTAAAACCTGTTAGCAGATCAAGCTAAGGGTCTTAATCCAGTCATCCCCCTATGCAAAAATGAAAAAAAAACATATCTAGCTTTCTTATACCATACTCTTTTGACCAGACATTATTTTAACACTGCAGTGCCTACATTTATTAAAACTGAACAAGGAGAAAGAGAAGGAAAAACACAGGGACACCTGTTTACTTTAAGTATGCACCTTGCACTTGAAAGTAACTGAGAACGTTATGCAGATTACATCATGCAATATAACAGTACTGTTAAAAGCAAAATTTTGTTTACTTACAGTTCTCAGTCCCCCCCCCCAAGTGTTCTTCCAAACATTAATGACACAAAGTAGGGCATACCCTTTAGAGTCGCCTACAAGTTTAACAGAGTCACAGTCCAACATTTCCAGGTTTTCTTGTTCTGATTTTCAAATATAATTAATGCTTTCTTATCCCAAATTTGTCAATTTCCAAATTGCTGGTTTTATTCTGGTTTATCTCCATCTCCCAAATCCAGTATTTGCTTCATTTCCAATGTACTCTGTTCTTCTAATAAACTCTTGTGCTTTTTTTCTGCCAAGAGCATTTTCCATTGAAACACTGGAAAAGGTTTCACTGCCACAGCCTCTGTGTGGTCTTTATTACCAGCAGATAAAGAAATTAGACCATTTCTCAGCTCACTTTGTTGGACAAACTTTTATATTTCCTCCTCAGCATGTACAGCATCAAAAATGATTGTCCCCCTAGGAAAGAACATTCTAAAGATAGGTGGGTATGGCAGTTTGAATCTCATGCTTGCTTCTCGACATTCCTCAGTTAGTGGAATAAATGTATTCCTCTTCTGCCTGGTGTACAGTGAGTAATCATTTTCCATAAACACACTCAGTCTCCCACTTTTAGTACTTTGTCCTTCTGCCACAGTTTTGTCAGAATCAACTCCTTCTGCTGGTAGGATTGGATCTTTGCTCTTAAAAGGTCCAGGTTGGATTCTCATGGCCAGGTTTGGAGCATACACGTGATGTGCCCTTTTAATTAACTCCTGCTATGAAATACCAGTCCAGATTTTTATTTGTGCTTTCATAAAAATAAATGGTCTGTTCCTGACAGCTTCTTGGGGACAGCAGAAAATATCAGGTTTTCCCTACGTGCTCAGTCTTCTATTATTTTTTTGAAACATCTCTTCTTGAGCAGTCTCATATTCAGCCAGCCTTTTCTTCATTTCAGACTCTGATTTTTGCAGTTTTATCACCTCATCTCAATATCTGCTCAAAGCTTCTTCCATTTTTTTCTAGCTTTTTGTTTGAGTTGATATACTTCACCAGTGTTTCGTTTATTTTAATCAGCTCTGAGTACATTTAACTCATTTTTTCCCTCTAGGTTACTGAAAGACAGGTCTTGCTTTTTGCAGAACAGCTGCAGAATTCTTCCCAGCAAGCATTTTTCCTCACCTTTTGTGAATGATTTTCTTTGAGGTTCTCGGAGTTTCTTTTTTTGCTGGCATCCAGGTAATGCACTTACTAGCAAGTTACTGAAATATACCCCAAAATACAAGTTTACTGGCTCTGAGTGTTTTCACACTGGAAGAGCTGAAATTAAGCTGTTACTCAATGTGCATCCACCTTTGAAGTCTAAAGATAAGCATCACTGAGAACCAAATAGACCAGGAAAAGCCAGAGGAAGTAGAGAGTATGGAGGGACAACATCCAAAAAGAACGGGTCTTCAGAAAGGTGCTGAGCTGAGAAAGGTCCATAAATGGGCCTCCAGATGCCTTCTTTCCTGGGAACCAAAAACAGTCTGGAACAAAACTCCTTCCCCTCCTGGGGAGTGGGAAGTACTTGGATGGTGCCTTGGGGCAAAAAGACTAAGTACATCCAGAAAGAAAGAAAGCTGTTCCTGAAGAGGTTGGGGAATGCCCAGAAAAGGAGGAAGGAATTTCCACACCATGAAGCATCCCTGACAAATGATGGACAGAACCCAAGAATCCCAAATGATCCTTAACCAGTTGGGAAGGGACAGGGAAAGAATAAGAGATAAAGGGACCAGACAGACAGAACTTGGCTTGTCTGGGATAATTCCACTGAAATTTAGGATATGAGAAACTAATATCTTCCTCAGTTTCTGCAAGGTCTTGCCCTCGTCTTGCAGGGACTTAAAAAAGCTCAGCAGCTACAGAACCAAATAGATTTTTTTACTACTAAGGAGAGCATCTTAGCCTTAATATAATCAGACAAAGACTGGAGGCAAATCCAAATGTAGTGTCTCAACACAGAGCCAAAAGTATCAGCTGCAGCATAACTACATTTAATAGAATGGTGAGCCACTTGGGGAGAGCAGTCTAACAAAGACAGGGCCAAAACCTTCCCCTCAGAAATCAGGAAGGCCAGACATAACCTGACAGGCCTGAGAAAGAAGAACTAACACATACCTGATCAAATGGGTCTGATAATGGCCCGAAAGGCCAGGGCAGCAGCACTATATACCTTTTTGCCTAGCCATTCTACGACCCTAACGCCCTTGTCAGAAGGTAGCAATTTAGTAGAAAACAAGAGCTTAGGTTAGTCAGAAAAGGACGCAACAGATGTGTCAGCAGAGGGACATTTGTAGAGAAACTTACATTTATCAGCTACCTTATAAAACCTGTCAGACTCTTTAAGGGCCTCATAAGCTGCTGAAAAAAAAGTGTCCAATGGGGCAGCCAGGACCAGTGGAACAGCAGAGGACTCAGAGGACTCCATCTGGAGGACTTCATAATACCTTTTCTGAATGTCAGAAACCTGAGAATAGTCCAATTTAAAGAATTCCATCATATGAGCGATAGTATCCCCCCCCCCAACCCCGAAAAAAAAAAAAGTTCCTGAAAGGGAGAATTTGGACTAATGGAATCTTCCTCCTCAGAAATAAAGTCAAATGGAGAAGGATTCCAACAGGAGTATGCCAAGGACACTTCCCCAGAGTCCAAGTCTTCATTAGAAGAGTCCTGCTCCCTAGGCCTCTTAAGTGGGTAGAGGACCAAGTGGGGGGGCACAGGGACAAACTCCCTGGAGAGGCTTCAAGGCCACAAGTGCAAGTGTAAAATTCTGACATTCACACTGGGGAATCTTTGGGAGCAGGGGAGATGTGCTTAGTTTTCTGCTTCTTCACAGGGATGTCGGCTCTAAACAACTTACAAGGTTCAGACTCTGGATACTCAATAATGGGGAAATCTCCTCCCAAACAAGAATAAGCAGAACACCCCTCAGTTCCTCAGAAATGATCACGTGCCCCCCTCCCCCCAGCATCCACAACACACATCTGCAGAACCTCTCAGAACATGCAAGAAGCCAGATCCATGCTGGCCTCAATCACATTCAAAGCAGAAGAATCCGACAGAACAACCAGATACTCCTCTAGGCTTTCTCCAGCCTTGAGAGACATCCAGTGGAGGTGGTATAACAGCCGAACCCAACTTAACTGTTTTGGTATTCTTGGCAGACAGCTGACCCTCAGGGGCAGGACGATTCCTCCATGGCACCCTGCGCCAATAACTTAAGATGTTGGCTCATCAGGTAGACAGACAAAAGAGGAGAGATTACTACAAAGGGTCTTTGGGACAAATGCCTAACAAATCGAGCATGTAAATTTTGTCAAAGCACTCAAGCAAAAAAGACACTGCCTGTGACTGTTCTTATGGGGAATCTGCCTCCCACGCTGACTGTCCTTATGGGGAATCTTTCTCCCACGCTGACATCTTTCCTTTATGTATGACATGTGAGCTCACAAACAAAAAGGGGTAAGAAAACCCCAATGGGGCTAAAATCTGAAAATGACAGTAATCAGCACAAAGGAAGGAGTGCTCAGACTGACTACTGAAGATGGCTTTTGGACTGGTGGCAAGAAGTTCTGAGGTATGTATGCCACCTTTATGCTCTACGCCATGAGTGGGGAGTATCCGTGTGACATACAATACCCTGAAAAACCTAAGGCTTTGGCATACTGGCCGGATGTTGGGATCCCCCTTTAGGGAAGAATACTGCAACAGTTATACAAGAAGGACATACACTGGTTTTGCAAAGAAACCTATTGTCTTGGAAATGGAGTAATGGGATAGCAAGCTAAGTTATGGACCTTGGGCAACCATCTTGTCTAGGAACTTCTGAACACTTCCAATGGCCTTTCACTGCTTGAAATGTAAGATGCAGACTGCACTAACAGCCTGTAAGCTATCAGGTATAAGGAAAGTTATGTTAACCTACTGGAATAGCTGATGGATTTAAGACCTATAATTTTCTCTGCAAGGTATCTTTGGGGCCTTTCTAGCTGAGCAATATGCTTCAATTTCAACATACTAAAGTGGACGCTGTATTCACTGATGGGTCTGACATAGCAGCATTGCCAAACCTCTGCATTATACTGACAGAAATCATTCTGAGGGGATCCCAATACTTCCTCATCTCTCACAAACAACTATTCTTTGAAAGAAGCAACAGTTCAGTCCTAAAGTCCCCAAAAGAAAGAATACATTGGAGTCACGGCATGTCTGCTATGAAAGAAGCCATCAGAGCAACTACTGACTTGAAGGTGTCGTCAACCAGCAAATCCAAGGTGAAACAAATAAATGGTCAAGCATTCAGCAATTTAACATCATAAACAAGTAGAATATGATCGCAAAATCAGCATGCAGCAGACAACATTGTACCCGAACAGCGGGACTGGAAACGCAACATGAAGCCTCTCTCTCTCGGGGATCAGTGCAAGATGGACAGTGTCATGTCACTTCTCAAAGCAGAAGAAAAAACAAATCCAGTCTTTCTGAAACTTCAGGCCAAAAAAGAGGAAAATAAACACAGGGACTACATTCCCTTATAAAGGAATTTACCACCACCTACACCAACAGATTTAAATGAAAAGCTTTTGATTCTGCCCAGCTTCTTGAGCTCTTGCATGCATCTTCTATAACAAGTGACACTTTTCTCTGGATAAAAAAAAATGTGTAATGCCAGTCTCTCACTCAGTCAAAGGACAAATTTAAATCTTAAAATACTACTGATGTTACTTTAATTAGAGGAGGAAATTTAAAACAAGCAGTTCACAAATAGATTTTAAATTGGTGAAACTGAAGTAAATCTAATTTAAGCCAAGTACTATAATTATATCAAGCATTAATTTTTTTTTAGCTACTCTAACCTTTGTTGCTGCACAAGACATTCTGTTAAACGAAGTACTACACAAATACTTGAAAGAAGGCTTAATTCTATCTTTGGGATGGTATACAAAGCTCACTTTAACTCAACTGCTCATTTTACTATCCTTAAGGTTCAACAGTCAGGAGAAGAAGGTAAACACTTGCACCACGCCACACTCCTCACATAGTCCCACTAAACCTACACCACCAAAATCCAGACATAGAAACACATACATTTGCGGAGGCTCTCAATAATAATCTGCTAAAGCAAGAGAGAGAGACTTCCAAAACAGAAACGCAAGCAACCTCCACCCCCCTCAAAACCACCCAAATGACACAAAACCCACAGACCCAGTGTGCCACTCAACCACAGCCCATAAGGCAAAACAACGTACCCAACACACTAGTCATAGGTGACTCGTCAGGCACACTGATGTCCCACTCATCAGGCTAAACAAGGAGAAGGTTACTGTCAGCTGTCGGGTGCCAGGATCCACCACAATCCATGCACTCAGGTCACAACACAATACAAATATGTCTCTGTCATTGTCCATGTTGGTGTGAATCACCTGAGACGTACCTCCCTGGACTACATGAAGAGAGACATGGAGGAGCTCTCGGATGTTGTAGCCCAGGCAGGTATGACCCTAACCCAGAGTAGCATCCTGCCATCACCCAGAATTATAAACACAGTACAAGAATAAAATGACTGACTTCAACAACTGGCTAAGCTTATGGTGTCATTCTAAGGGGATCCAGTATCTGTCTGCCTGGGATGACATGATCGACAGACCATGATGCTTTGCCAGACATGGCCTGCACCTGTCACCCTTGGGATTCTGGATACTGGCTTAGGCTCTTGCCAGTGCCTTTTTAGGCAAGGTTCAAATGAAAGATTCCCCAACGTAACAGGAACAAGCAAGCAAAATCTGAGGGTAACTTACTCAATGCTAGAAGTCTAAACCTCAAAGTGCACTCCCTCGAGGCACTCCTCTTTTCGGCCACCTGACCTGAACCGGAACACCAAACGCGGAGGTGTGTCTATATTCATTAAGGATATCCACACCTCCAGGCTAGTTGCTCAGCATAATTCATCTGAGGTTATCCAAGTGCAACTAACTCTGGACAAAACTGCAATCCAAATTGTAGCTTGCTACAGATCCCCACCATGCCCCTGGATTCCCACTCCTCTTTTCTTGATATACTGGAAAATATTAGGGTTCAACCAAACACCCTAATAATGGGCAATTTCAACTACCCTTTCCATTAACTGGGAAAACTATTCATGTACCAACTCCTTCGCTCAATGCTTTCTGGAATTCATAAATTCTAATGCCCTGGAACAACTTATCCACACCCCCCCCCTAGGGGCAACAATATCCTAAACCTAGTCATTACCAACATGAGTGACTGGTGTTCCAAACCTGAAGTCAACTCCTCATTGGTCAGATCCGACCATAAGCTAATCACCCTAGAAATCCACATCGCGCCTCCATTAAGGAAACCATGGTAAAAAATTTCTCCAAAGCCAACTTCACGCTTAAGACAGAAGTGGTGAACTTTATGACACTCATGCAGATGGACAATACAGTTAGGAATGCTGAATCCTACACAAAATGCACTCTATAAGCACTTACACAAGTGCATGGATCGTGGTATCCCAAAAGTACAGTTTTGTACCTACCATAAATGTAGATGTCCGAACAGGATAGCATCTGCAGTCATAACAAATGGGTTGTCCTGTCGTCAGGCAGCCCTTCGGTCGGCCGGATTCCAAAGTCTCGGTCCGGCTTCGGCTGATGTCGCACTTCACCCGACGTCATCTCTGCTGGTCTTCGGGTATAAAGGCATCAGCCGACGCCATTTTCCTCAGTGTTTCTTGCCCCAGATGCCAGTTGCCCTCTTGGAAAGCTAAATTTTGGATAAATGCCAATGTTTCCAGAAAAGTAGAAGGCAAACACAAAAAATAAGCATGTATGTACATATATACAAACAAATACACCATAAGAGACTCCCCCCCAGCTAGCTATTAGAAGGGTAAATACCCTAGGAGTACCACAGAGGGGAAGGAGGGTGGGTAATCCTGACTGCAGATGCTATCCTGTTCGGACATCTACATTTATGGTAGGTAGAAAACTGTACTATGTCCTTCAAGGATGCATCTGCAGTCATAACAAATGGGTAGAATACCATAGCCAAACTAGGGGTGGAGGAAGAAAGAATTATGGTGTAGTTAGGATCCCTTGCAGTACAGCAGTGGCAAACCCTGCTCGGGATCTAGAGTATAGAGGTAGATTATAATGCTTGGCAAATGTATGCACGGAGGTCCAAGTAGCCACCTCAATAATGTCCTTGGTTGCCACTCCTCGTAAGAAAGCTGTGGTAGTGGCTGTTGCCCTTGTAGAATGAGGTTTTATGTTCTGTGGAATTGGTTTTCCATGGTAGGAGTAACAGAATCTTATGCAATTTCCTATCCATTTAGAGATTGTCTGTTTGGAAATTGCTTTTCCTTCCCTTCCTGTTGCATAGGCTACTAAAAGCTGGTCAGTTTTTCTACCACCTTTGGTTCTGTCCAGGTAGTAGCGTAACTGTCTATGTACATCCAAGGTATGCAGCAGTCTTTCCCCCCTGTTCTGTGGGTTGGGAAAGAAGGTAGGTAGGTGGATTGCCTGGTTTAAAGACACTTTGGATACCACCTTAGGCATAAATGTAGGATTAGTTCTCATGGACACCCTATCTTGATGGAAGATTAGGAAGGGTTGTACTGCCATTAAGGCCTGTAGTTCCGAAACCCTCCTTGCTGAAGTAATTGCCAGTAGGAAAGCAGTTTTCCATGATAGGTGTTGAAGATCTGCTGTTGCTGCTGGTTCAAATGGAGGGAGTGTTAATTTTTCTAGCACAAAGTTCAAGTCCCATGCTGGCAATGGTGGTTTCCTAGGAGGTTTTACATTCTTGATCCCTCTGAGGAACTGCCTGAGTAGAGGATGCGAAAAGACAGGTGGATCGAAGCTGTACTCTGCTGAAATAGCTGATGCATGTATATTGATGGAGGAATAGGACAGGCCTGTATGTAGAGGCTCTGCCAAGTACTCCAGGATGTTAGCAATATCTATGTTCGACACATATTTTCCTCTTTCAGCACTCCAAATGACAAACCTTTTCCATTTTCCTGCATAGTTCCTTCTTGTTGAAGGTCTGCGTGCTTCAAGGATAATGTCTTTAACCCTTTGGGATAGGTGTGGGTTAGATGCTGCTATGTGATGTTCCAGGCAGTCAGTTGCAAGGTTTTTAGGTTTGGGTGCATGATGTTGTAGTTGTTCTGAGTTAACATCAAAGGCATCAGGGTATTGACCACATTCTCCCCGAGACATGCTCCTCAGCAATGGATACCAGTGTTGTCTTGGCCAATTCGAGCTATCAGGATTATCCTTGGGCCCTCTCTGATTTTCAGTAGTACCTTGTGCATCAAAGGAAGAGGTGGAAATGCATATGCTGTCAGGCCTTTCCAACTGAAGGATAGAGAGTCCACCTTCCATGCAAGTGGGTGGTATGTCCTTGTGCAGAATTTTTTCAGCTGGTGATTGAGTGGGGATGCGAATAGGTCTATTTGTGGCATTCCCATTTCTTTGTGATGGCCTTGAAGATGTCCGGGTGTAGCATCCATTCGTGAGCATCCGAGGTGGTTCTGCTTAACATGTCTGCTAGGGTGTTTTCTTTTCCGGCACAAATATTGCCTGTAACTGGATGTTGTAGCTCAGAGCCATATTCCAAAGGTCCAGAGTCATTCTGCATAGTGGGTATGAATGAGTGCCTCCCTGTTTGTTGATGTACCACATGACTGTGGTGTTGTCTGTCCTTATCATTAAATGGCCTTCTTTGAGGAATGGTCTGAATTTCTGGATTGCTAGTTTTACTGCCAGCATTTCTTTTTGGTTTATGTGCAGGTGCAGCTGGTCTTGAGTCCACAATCCTTGTATGCATTTGTCCAACATGTGCGCCCCCAGCCTAGGTCTGAGGCGTCTGTTGTGATGGTTTGGCTTGCTTGAAAGTTGTGGAAGGGTAAGCCTGGGTTTGACTGGCATGCTTGAGCCCACCATAGGAACTCCTGTTTCAGGCATGGGATTAGTGGGATTTCGGTTTCTAAGCTGTGCCTGTGTTGAGACCATAAATTCTTTAGGTACCACTGTAGCTTTCTCATATGCAGTCTGGCATGTGGGACCAAGATTATGCATGATGCCATGAAGCCCAAGGCCTGCAGTACTTTTCTTGCTGTTAGTTTGTTCTGCTTTGTTAATGCCAAGAAGTAAAGAGGGAGTTGTTTTTGTTTTTCTGCCGTTAGGAATGCCATTTGTTTTACTGTGTCCAATTCCGCACCCAAGAATGTTCTTGTTTGGGATGGTATCAGTCTTGACTTTTGTAAATTGAGTGTGTATCCCAGGGCTTGTAGTAAGCAAATGACTCTTTGTAAATCTGTTGTCAGCTTGCTTTTGTTGTCCGCTTGTAACAGGCAGTCGCCCAGGTATGGATAAATTTGGATTCCCTGTAGCCTGCAGTGAGCGATTACTGATGCCAGGCATTTTGTGAATACTCTGGGCGCAGTAGATAAGCCAAAGGGCAATGCTGAGAATTGATAATGCTCTGATCCTGCAAGAAATCTGAGGTATCTTCTGCAATTTGGTCGTATGGGGACGTGCAGGTATGCCTCCTTGAGATCTAGAGTTACCAGCCAACACTCCTTGCCCAGCATGGGAAGAAGTTGCTGTAGGGTCAGCATTTTGAATTTTGGGACAATGATGTATGTGTTTAAGATGGACAGGTCGAGAATAGGTCTCCAACTTTTCTCTTTCCTTGGTACTAGGAAGAGTCTGGAGTAGAATCCTTTGCCCTGTTCTGTTATAGGTACTCTTTCCACAGCTCTCATCTTTGTTAATTCCGCTATCTGCATTAGAGCTTCTGTTTTTCGATTTGGAGGTAGGTTTGGCATTCCTCTTTTTACTGGTAAGGTGTGGAAGTGGAACCTGTAGCCTTGGTCTATGGTTTGCAAAATCCACTTGTCTTTTGTGATATAGTGCCAATTTTTTGAAAATATGGCTAACTTTCCGCCTAAAGGTGCTGCTATTTGCTCCCTGGTAGGCGTGTCAGAGCCAAGTCACTGTGATTGTCCTGTTGTAGTGGCAGTGGTTGTGTCTGTGCCTCGGTTATTGCCTTGCCACTGTCGCCCTCTGTAGGCACCTCCTCTGGATTGATTTCTGCCTCTAGAGCGCCTATTCCTGCCTCTGAGATTTTGAGGAGTCTGGAAAGGACCAATTTTTGGCAGGCCAGTTCCTGCTAAACCTTGGGGGCTGAACCTGTAAGAAGTCCTTAACTGTTTGTACAGATTTTGCCTTCTCTTCCATTTTCTTCATTACTTGCTGAGCAGGTGTACCAAATAGACTGGTCTTATCCATAGGAGCATCTAACAGCTTTGCTTTAACATGATCCAGCAAGGCCTGTTCTTTCAACCATGCATGCCTTCTTATCACTGTGCCGGTCATGGCTGATCTAAATGAAGCCTCCAGTGCATCATAGCCACATTTTAAAGAATGGTTACTAACCTGTTGGATGTTATTTACCATTTCTAAAACATATTTCTTATCTAAGGAGTCATCAGAGGACAGCTTCTTAGTTAACTGATCAAGCATAAACTCTTGGTATTGGATCATATGAAACTGACAGTTTAAAGCTCTAGCTGAGAGAGTAGCAGAGGTGTAAACTTTTTTCCCCCATCTCTCTAAGGACCTGGATTCCCTTTCAGAAGGAATAGGGTTTTTTGCTGAGGTCGAGGCTACTGCCTTAGGCCCCTGGGATATAGTCTCAGGATCTGCAAGTGGGGCCTTGTATAGGTGGTGATGAGTGTCTGGCACCCTGTAAAATCTATCTGGTTTGGCAGGGGCTGGAGGTAAAGTATCAGGAGCGGTGCAAACATCATTAAATGCATCATCCACAACAGGCAGTACTGGAGGTATAGCTAAGGGCCTATGTTGTGGTAAGTGCAGAAATGTCCTAAGCCTTTTCTTGAATCTGAGAAATCTTGTCCCTGCCATTGGAATTGTTCTCTCATGGCATGTAAGGTTTCCCCAAAGGAAAATTCCTCTGGTGGAGAGGCAGATGGAATGGATTCTTCAGCATCTGAATCTTCATAAGTAGAAAAAGGAGCCTCTGGCTGGTCTGTAATGTCTGAGTCATCTGCAGAATCATCAGAGGACACTGGCTCGGGGGGCTCTGCCCTAGATCTCTTTCTGGGGCTGAGAGGCCCTGTCTGGGTGAGATTGGGATCCTCTAATTAAGGATATTAAATCCTCTGCCAGAGTAAGCATTTGAGAACTAGAAGTGGGCCTGTGTGAAGGGGGCTTAACAGGCACTGATTTAACAGTTTTGGCTGCTTTAGCCCTGGCAAAGGCCTTAATAGACATGGCTGCAGGAGATCTAGCAGCACCACGTGCTGGGGTAGAGACATCCAAAGGGATGGTGTCTGATAAATCACTAGGAACCACAGTAGTAGGCAAAACTTCCGAGGCCGATTCAACTAAGGTAGCAGGAGCCTCAGTAGTAGTCATGGATTCGGCTGAAGATTGACCGGCTTTCTCGGTTTCGGCCGAAACCGAGACACTCGGGGCTTGCGTAACCGTGGTTTCGGCCGAAACCGCGGACTGCGAGTGTCGGTCTTTTTCTTTGCGTTTTTTAACAATTTGGGTAGTCGGAGGATCCGACGGCATAATGTAAGCAAAATCTGAGCGAAAAACTGTTCAGCAAACTCCGACAGACGCCTAAGCGCTCGCCGGTTGAAGGAAGCACAGGCCGAACAGGCTGCTACGTCGTGGTCTGGGCCTAAGCAAGGCAGGCAGTAAGAGTGGAAATCTTTATGAGGTATTTGTTTCCCACAAGTTAAACAGTTATTGACTTTTTCTGACATCGGCTGAGGCAAGAAAGAGTCCCCAACGGGTACTTAGCTTTTAGAAGTCTTCGAAGTAGTATTCGGTAGTAGTAATCTCTGGATCTGACCGACCGGCACTTGTGAACAGCTTCTGCTTCGGGCGCCACGCGGCAAGAAAGACGGAGGAAAATGGCGTCGGCTGATGCCTTTATACCCGAAGACCAGCAGAGATGACGTCGGGTAAAGTGCGACATCAGCCGAAGCCGGACCCAGACTTTGGAATCCGGCCGACCGAAGGGCTGCCTGACGACAGGACAACCCATTTGTTATGACTGCAGATGCATCCTTGAAGGACATCAGAACCAAGACGCTATCCTCCAAAAAAAAGGAAGCCAATCTAGTGGTCACCTGCCATAAACAAACTCTACAACAGAAGGAAGAAACTTTTGCAAAAGAGTAAAATCCCATGAGTGGAGGAGCTCCCTGGTCAGCCTTAGTAAGAAGCTGAGATCCCTTACAAGATCCTCCAAGCTAGCTACAAACACAAAATTGCCACGGATTCTAGGGACAATCACAAAGCATTCTATAGCAAAGTCAAGAATCTCAATGGCAACACCCAGATCTGCTCTGAGTTACAGCACAACGGCATGAAAATTACAGAACCAACTGATATTGCCAACATCCTGGCAGACAGGTTCAGTGCTAACTTTACCCCACCCCATAAGGGGCTCATATCTATACAGGAAGAATGCAGAGTCCCTGTAATCACAACTATGCAGGTAAAAGCTGCACTCTCTAAAGCCAAAAACAAAGCATCCATGGGACCGGACGAAATCCCAGGCTGCGTTTTACATGAACTTCAGATCCTGGGAACTATCGCCCTATTAGCCTGAGAAGCCTGGTCTGTAAGGCCATGGAATGTATCATGGAACTCCTAAACAAAGACATTGGTAACCTCCAAACTCTGCAGCCTACCCAGTTTGGGTTTGTGAAAGGCAGATCATGCCTCCTGAACCTGATGAACTTCTTTGAAGCAGTCACCAAAGCCGTAGACGAGGGTAAGGGGGTTCACACAGCCTATCTTGACCTCGCCAAGGCTTTCAACACCATCCCCTATTCTAGAATTATAGCTAAACTCACTAAACTAGGTATAAATCTGTACATCACAAGACGGGCTACCAACTGGCTTACTGACAGAACCCACACTGTAAAAGTTGCAGGCTCCGAATCTGATTTCAAACTAGTGACAAGTAGAGTACCACAGGGTTCAGTCCTGGGACCTCTCTGCTTGGCATCTACTTCTCTGAAGTACAGGATAACATAGAAGGCCTTTGGCTAATGGATTTCGCAGATGACTGCAAACTAGGAACCATAGTACAATCCCCAAATGATGTGAACATCCTACAGAAGGGCCTCACTGAGACCGATGCCTGGTGTCAGAGCCATGGCCTCAAGCTCAATTACAAAAAAGTGCATTGTCGTCCTCTTTGGCAAAAACTCTGCACACATGAACTACCACATAGGCAGCAGTCCATTTAATGACGAATGTGTGATAAGAGACCTTGGGACCTAGGTGGACAGTAGTCTCTCCTTTGATAATCACATCACCACAGTAGTCAGGAAATCCTTCCATGTGGCACACCTCATCATAAAAGGGTTATCATCCAGGAAAAGAGGTCATTGTTCCCCTCTACTCGACACTCATTAGACCCTTTATAGAGTACAACGCCCCTTTTGAGATGTACCTCACAAGACATCTGCAGCAGCTGGAAAGGCCACAGAAGTACTTCACAAAAAGGATTACTGGCCTCAAACAGATGCCCTACACTGACCGTCTCAAAAAACTCCAGCTGTACTCCGTAGCATATCGCCTACTCCGAGGTGATCTCTGCCTAACATATACTATGTCAAACCGAGAGCTGTTGGACATGCTACACCTAAAGAAATCCCAATCCCTCCGAGCTACATGCTCTAGGGACCTAAACCTTGTCATCACAACAAAGAGAACATGCTGGAGGGATAGATTCCTGTCCCAGAGACTTCCCACACTCTAACTATCTATATCAAACAAAGCTCCTCATTAGCTCTCAAGAAAAATCTTGATGATTGGATGGGAAAACAGGAAATACACCCCAGGGATCACTTCTGTGGCTCTGCTCAACAGGGGCACAGGAAAATAACTTTCTTGGGTGGGGTAAGCCAGGGAACCTTGCTGGCTAGGCTTACTTCGGCACTTGGGCCGATAGCCTAGTACCTACCGATGAATGAATGCTCGTCATCCTCCAAGTGTCAGAGTCATTTTCCTCCTTTTGCAATGCAGCAAGCGGAGATGCTGAGCACGTCACTTAAGTCGCCTCTTCAGAGGACTTAACTGGTTAAGAAGTGAATAAAATCAAATTAAATCTGATGTATATTATCGAACCACAAACACGCGGTTACATCTATATAGGCGTAATGTTTTTTTTACACAATGACCTGAAATTGCCATTCTTAACTTTCCCTGACTTTTTATACACTCTTGGAAAAAAGAAGTGGCTTGCTCTTCATAAAATGAACAAAAGCACTTAAATTACCACACAGCTATCTGTGTTCATCAGCTCTTTGCCATGACTTGGCAGCATTTTTTGTTACTTATAGTTACTTTTATGCTGTATAAAAAAGTTTTTTGGGAGCACCAAAGATTAATTTCTCAAAGGTGCCCTCTTACTTTCATCCAAGTTGATGAAATCCTGACGCTCTTCATGGTCCCCAGTGCGGTGATTTCGTGCACGCTCCATAACGTGTCCCCGTTCACCAATGTGGTGGCCAACTGCAAAACGCTCAATGCCACTCTCAGAGTCCCTCATTGCCCTTCGTGTCTCGCGTATCTGAAAAAAGTAAAAAGCAATGCTAGTACAAAATGAAGTAAAAAGCAATGCTAGTACAAAATGCAGTAATTAAACATAGAACAAAGGACATGCTGAAGAACAAATTGGATAGATACCTAAATTTGATGATATTCATGTACAACACAGACTTTTTTTGTCTCAAAAAAGACATTTATACTACAATTCTGACTGAAGTAGATTTAAACTAGTAAGAAAACACTGGAAAGAATGAGATACTACTTCAGCACAGGGGTTTGGAAGCATTTGCATTTGATGCATGCACTGTGCTGCAATGACCGCTGTAGCTCTACTTGGGTGTGCAAAAAAAGAAAACAAAACCAGGAGGGACTGCACAGTGAATTTACAACCTAACTCCAGTCCCAAGTTTCACAATCATTTAACAAAAATAAATGCATAAGTCAATGAAACATGACAGCCATTAACAATTCTGTTAAGGACTGAGGTTAAAGCATTTCCACAGATCATGAATAAACTGGTAGGAAATTTGGTACTGCTGTGACCTAAAGTAAACTGACTGCTGATAACTATATGGGGGCTACTCCACCTAGGCTGCGTACCTTACTGACGACCATCACTATAAATTCATTAATTCAGAGATTGCGCAATATATTTGTCACCACAAAACGTACAGCCATTTCCACGTACAACAGCTTACACAAGGTGTGCATCACATGGAGTGTGTCAGACTTGCTCAGTAGCACTCCACTTTGATGACTACTACTCCTTCCGATGACAAAAAGGTTGTGGGTTCTGTCCCTACTCCAGGTGAATGGATTAAAGTTCTGATACAAGTGCAACACAAGCGTGTAAGAGAGAAAAGACTTTATATCCAGCTAGTTCCCCCATAATACACTGCTGATGGAGATGCAGTTTGATCAAACAGAATTCCCCACACTCTTCTGTAGGACAGTCAGATACTTATTTTGATTATCCAGCCCAAATGAATACTTTCTTATATATACATGCTTCTGCAGCCAGAACTTCAGAATACTCACTAAACAGCCAAAGAATTAGTGCAAATACTACAGAACGCAAGTGTTTGCACTTGTAAAGATGTACCAAAAAAACTAGTTCCTTAATGAAACAAGTGGGGGCCTTTTTCCCCCTTCAAAAGGTACTGAAACTCTCTTCATATTCTACTTCTAAATGCAATATGGGGTGCATGGTTAGGTTTCATAGTCCCATAATCAGTGTTTTGTCACTATACAAAGGAAATTCAGAGTTCAGAATAAATACTTTCATGAAGAAATACTTACCCCACCTGGAGCTGTCCTCAAATGAGATGTCTCCTGATAAACTTTTGGGGTACCGGTCCCCATATTGGAGTAGGAGATGACAGTAGAAGAGGAAAAGGTTTGGCAATTTGGACTTGTGTTAGTCATTTGATCCTACAGCAGATAAAGAGACAGGAAAAAGTCAGTCTGATGCACCTATTTCCATGTATACATTGTAGCAAAATGCTTTACAAAGCAATACCCATCAATGCCAATGGGGCAATGAAGAGAGAAGCTTACATACAGCAACAGTAGCTCTATAATTAGCTTTTTGTTCTAGAAAATGAAAGTTGTAATTAATGATTAGCAACTTATGAATACACTCAATGTGATTTTGTTATAGAGGTCACTTTTTATTCTGGAAAATTAAAATGACAATGACAACAGAGTAACAACTTTTATGAACACAAACACACACTTAAGGAATTCTAAACCAAATGCCAAGGGTACCCTAAAAGGTAAATTATATGATGAATACTGACACATCATTACACAGAACTGCAGGTATTGGCCCATCAACAACAAAATGGTGCTAAAAGAATCAAAACCAAAGGGGAAGCGCTGAGTTAGGAATTTGTCATAACAGATCCCTGCCTTCAGAGGACACAGGCAGTTGGACAAACTTGCTCGGCTCTTTTCTGACCATTCCAAGCCTGGCATTCAGATCTCAGGAGATATATATATATATATATATATATATATATATATACCTATATTTCACTCTCTCTCTCTAAATTTTATATATATATATATATATATATATATATATATATATATATATATATATATATAGGTGTGTGTGTGTGTGTGTGTGTATATATATCTATATATACACATATATATCTATATATCTATATACACACAGCTTCCTAGAAACCCTCTTCCACAGTCTGGACTTCCTAACCCTCACAGTGAGACAAAGGTACGGCAACCCAGTTTCTAGACATCCACCTTACAATAGACCCGGAAAGTGGCCAGTTCGACTCCAGTATTTACCGCAAGCCCACCTTTAGGAATAATTATTTGGAGTTCAGCAGTCAACACCTACAATTCATGAAAAAGAACATTGTGAAGGGGCAGTTTATTCGGCTTTCCAGACTCATTTACACAGATGAGATTTTCTTGACAGAAGGAATCTACCTTTGAAATTTATTTTTAGAACGCAAATACCCAGATCACTCTTCCAAGAGGTTTTACAGCACAGGCACTCCAGGTATCCACTGATCCTGGAAACTGGCTTCACAGCAAGATCAATGAACAGACCGAACAAAAGGGACTGGGTGGCGACTTTCCCCCTATGTCCACTGACATGTTCAGAATTAAAGGAGTCCTTATGAACAATTGGGACATCCTCGAGGGAGAGAGAGGCTTAACAACTGTACTTGGGGCAGCCCCGAAGTTTTGCTTCAAACAAACCTCTTCCCTAGGATGTTCATTTGAGAAAAACAAATGCCCATCCCCACAGGAAGGAACAGCAACAGACCCTGGGATGTATGACTGTGGCAAATGTGTGGCCTGTGTTTTTCTACGAAAGGGCAACATCTCTTTCCTGCACTGCAATAAAACTGTCCAATTTCATGACCACTTTTGACTGCAACAACAAAAATGTGGTTTACTGCGCTATTTTTGTACGCTGTGAAAGTTTTAATATAGGCAAAACGAACAGAAAACTAAGTGACCGCATAAAAACACACCGCAGCAATCCGCAAACAGGACAGTTTGAATGTCTTAGCTAAACATCGCACACTCAGCCTGAACTTACAGGCTTTAAGTTTACAGCATTAGAATGAATAGCTAAGTTCATAGGAGAAGTGGACACGCTCTTGCAAGTCCGGGAGCTAACATGGCAGATCGAACTTAAGAGAAGATGTCAGCCCAGGTCTTAATGGAAGCCTAAACATCAAATGTGCCTTAAAATGGTACAGAGATTGAAAGTACTGAAATGCGAGTTAACTTGATTTCATCAGAAGTATGTCATATAGTATCAAAGTATAGAAATGCGATCTGACTGGGTCTTATAAAGATAAAGTTTTTTTTTTTTTTTTTTTTTTGCACACGACCCCACTTTGCACACGATACCTCAGGCTTCTTTCCAAGTTTCTGTTCCAAATATAGCTGTTGCACATGACCCCGGTATGCACACACTACAGAACTCATATGGCACCTCTCCTGGTTAAATGATCTACCTTTTTAATGATAATGAAGATGCACACAGCACCTTGCAAGACTGCTGTTGTTACATTATTATTGGATATGAACTATTGTATCAATTTAAATAAACTACTTGAAGTAATGTATTTAAACAATGTTAAAATAGTTGCTTGTATTAATGAAACACGCCATTCTGAGGCCTTGATATTGAAGACAAAAGTGCTAAATAATACAAGAGTTGCTGGTGTTTTCCCTTTAATCCTTTTTGAATGCTTTTGTGTTACGAAGTTCGATCTTAGTGAAATTTGTTTTTTCTGCATCTCTCGCTGCTCGCTCTCGCTATATCCATCTCTCGCTATATCATTAGCTATATCTATCATTAGCTATATCTATCATTAGCTATATCTATCATTAGCTATATCTATCTCTATTTCTATATATCTATATCTATGTGTATATCTACATATATGTGTGTACACATACACACACACCTTTATATATCTATATATTTTATTATATATAAATCTATATACATCTCTCTCTATTTATATATCTGTATCTCTCTCTATCACATGGTGCCATGCTCTGACCTTATTTGCCTTGGCTAGAGATATCTAATACAAGGCACAAGATGCCAGAGAACAGCCCATCTTGGAGGAATCACTGGAACCTGCCCAAGCAGCAATGCTCGGGTAATAGTGTTTGGAAAAGTGGTTGCAGAAAGCCAAGTTGCAATTTTCAGTACAGACTGTGTAATGACCCCCCCCCCATAGGGGTTGGTTGCTGTGATGGACCTTGTAGACTGGTCTCATGGCCCAGAACAATGAAAGGTGTAACCAAAACAGATGCAATAGTCTATCCATGCTGTGGTCTGTGTGCAAAATTACTTATCCTTCCCTGCCTTTAACAAACATTATGAACAAAACTAGGACTTCCTGATGTGCTTTGTTCTATCCAATTAAGACCTCAGGTGCCTGTGCATGTGCATCTAGTGAGTGTATGACTACCTCCCCTACACAGGGATGAAGGAAAAAACGCATGGAGGTGAACAGCCTCGTGCAGTCACCAACTAAGGCATGAAGGAAGGGTTAGTCCTTAGCTGTTCTTGTAATAATTAGAAAGGGCTCTATATACTGGGCCTACAACTCAACCTTCTAGCAGAATTAGTGCAACCAATAAAGCAGCAGTCCAAGACAAGTGTGGGGGGGGGAAAGGAAGCTGCTAGCAGAAAAGCAGGCAAGGTGAGCTGTTTCAAAACAAGATTTAGGTCCAATGTTGGAATAGTTTTATGTTTTTGGTGGTGTAAAATGCATCACCCGTTTAAGGGAATGGTAAACTGGAAGTGCTAAGCATCACTACACGTCCTGATAAGGTTGAAACAGTCAGGCCAGTGATGGGTCTGTTCTGTAGAGGTCTGGCAGTCAAGTGAAAACTAGCAACACCTAGGCAGAATTCAATTCTTGGTCTCTGTTAAAAGTACTATAGGCAAGAACCTTCTTCACTTAGAAAAACGACTTCCTTGTATTAGGTTTTCTAGCATCCCCCAAATATGCAGAACATCTTCTGAAAACATGTGCCACAAAGAAATTAAAGTACAGCTACGTCAAAAAGTTACCATAACTGTAGGTGTTGAGTCGAACACTGTTGTAGTACACAGTACTGAGAATGTTTACCTGCAGAAGTCGGTGTCTGGTCTGAATACCACGGAAATTTACCTTCTTCCGGAGAGATACAAGTAGGACATCTGTGACATAAGAGAGTCACGGGTGGGAGGGTGGCGTAATGGTTAAGGTGTTTACCTTAGAAGCACAAGGTGCAGGGTTTGATTCTCATAGGGGGTAATTGGCTAGGCTTAAAATGGTCCATGAGGGCAGTTAGCCTACTACTAATCTATGAATCTATGAATCATTGGCCTGTGCCATCAAGTCTTTCCTGTGCAGGGACCAAGAATCCTATTATCCTATAGGCCAACATTACCTACTCAAAGAAGAGATAGGAACAGGGTCCCGACCCAAACTTCAGCAGACTACCGTAAGAGAAGAAGGAAAATTAAAG
>NC_056741.1:43424533-43583874 GCF_019279795.1 Protopterus annectens
CAATTTTGAGCAAAAACTGCTAATTTTCCCCCTATGGGTGCTGCCAAAAGATAAGTGCTTGGTGTAGGCAGAGGGAAGTCATTGGGATTGCTTTCTGTAGGTTTGCGCTTTATCTCCTCCAGATTTGAAGGTGGATGCGCCCCATTGCTTTGACCTGTTTGAGTCTTGAGCCTGGTAACATGGAACCCTTAGGGCGTCTGGATTTGCCCCTTTGAGCTCTGTCTGACACAGGAAAGGACCAGTTTTTTGTAGGCCAGTGTCTACTGAATCTAGGTGGCTGCACTTGTAAGAAATCTTCTGCCTTAATACGAAACAGAGAATCATGCTGTAAAGGTGCATCTAGCAATTTAGCTTTAACATGATCAGGCAAATTTTGTTCCTTTAACCAGGCATGCCTCCTAATCACAGATCCAGTAACTGCGGCCCTGCAGGAGGCCTCTAAAGAATCAAAACCACATTGCAAATTATGCTTTCCAACTTGTTCAGCTTCATGCAATAATTCCTGCATTTGCTTATTTTCTGCACATTCTGAAATCAACATCATTTTCTGTTTCAGCAATCCCATAACATGTTGTTGGTACTTAAGCATATGAAATTGACAGTTTAAGGCCCTGATTGCCAAGGTGGCAGATGTATAAACCTTTTTTCCCCCATCTGTCCAGTGCCCCTGAATCTCTGTCGGAGGGGGTAGGGTTTTTTGCTGTTGAGGCCTTAACTCCCTTTGGAACCTATGAAATAGTTTCAGGATCAGCAGCAGGGTTTCTAAATAGACATGTATGAGAGTCAGGGACCCTGTAATATCTGTCAGGCTTACTGGGAGCAGGAGGTAAGGAGTCAGGGGTCAGGTTTGACTCCGAAAACACATCATCCACAATGTCTAAAACGGGGAATGACTAAAGGCTTGTGCTGAAAGAGAAGGAGGAACTCCCTAAGCCTCTTTTTCGATTCTGAGAAGGCTTGACTCTCCCAGTGAAAATGCTCCCTCAAAGTATGCAAGGTTTCTCCAAATGAATAATCCTCAGGAGGAGATGCAGATGGAAGACGCATCAGAATCCTCATAGGGACGTAAAGATAATTCCTGATCAGAAGAGGAACCAGAAGAAATAGAAACCTGATCTGAAGATTCATAGTCAGTGTCTTGCCTAGGCCTTTTATCTGGAGGGGGATGGGTACCCCTGATCAAGGTAATAAGGTCTTCAGCCACTTTGATAATCTGTTTTTTAGGCATACAGGCTTGTGCACGTGGCTCAGACATAGTTTTTTAGTTTTAGAAGATGTCTTTGCCTTTGGTTTTGCATATTTCATCGGTTTGATATGTAAATGTTGAGGTCTGAATACACCCTCAGAAGCCAGTGCCTGCTCAGCGGCTCCAGACCCATCAGAGGGAGATAAATCCGTCGGTCCAATACCTTGTGTATCTTGCAGCATGCCGGACTCCACATGGATGTCAGTAGAGGCCTGCGACTCGAAGGTAGCGGGTATCAAGGGCTGCAAAAGCACCTCACTGAGTACCGGCGAACCGGCGACTGGCTTAGGAGAAGCTTCGTCTGTTTTGGATCTCGACTGCCTTTCTCTGTCCTTTCTTTGCGTTTATGTACTCCAGTAGTCTGATTGCTATCCAACATTTCAGGGTAGTTAAATCCGTTTCGAAAATAGTTAGATGCAAAAACATACCGACGCTTAATAATGCGTTGGTTAAATCTAGCACAAAACCGACAGCCAGGCACGTTGTGGTCAGGGCCTAGGCAAGGAATACAGTATAAATGGAAATCCTTGGGAAGTATTTGCTTCCCACAAGTAATACAATTATTAACTTTTTCTGACATCGGTAAAAAGCAAGAAAAAAAAAAGTTTCCCCAAATGGGTACTTAGCTTTAGTGAAGACTTCGGTTCTGAAACTCAAACTCGAATATTTCAGTAGTCTGACGACCAGCCCTTGCGAAATGCTTCTGCTTCGGGCACCGCACGGCAAGAAAGACTAAAGAAAATGGCATTGGCTGCATGTTTTGTACCCCTGACGACCAGACATCATGGAAAAGAAGACAGCAATAGACGCAGGACCCTAGACTTTGGAATTCAGGCTGACTGAGGCAACCTGCCAGCAGATTACCCAAATGTAATGACTGCAACAGTGAAACATGAAGTACAGTTTTGTACCTACCATAAATGTAGATGTCCGATAGGAATGCATCTGCAGTCCTTACAAATGGGTAGTCCTGTCGTCAGGCAGCCCTTCGGTCGGCCGGATTCCAAAGTCTGGGTCTGGCTTCGGCTGGTGTCGCACTTCACCCGACGTCATAGCTGCAGTTTTTCGGGTATAAAGGCATCAGCCGACGCCATTTTCCTCAGTGTTTCTTGCCCCAGATGCCAGGTGCCCTCTTGGATGGCTAAATTTGGATAAATGCCAATGTTTCCAAATAGTACATAGCAAACATATAAAATAAGCATGTATGTACATATATACAAACAAATACACCATAATAGATCCCCCCCAAGCTAGCTGAAGGATGGCAAATACCCTAGGAGTACCACAGAGGGGAAGGTGGGTGGGTAATCCTGACTGCAGATGCTTTCCTATCGGACATCTACATTTATGGTAGGTACAAAACTGTACTATGTCCTTCAAGGATGCATCTGCAGTCCTTACAAATGGGTAGAATACCATAGCTAAACTAGGCGAGGAGGAAAAAGGAGAGATTATGGTGTAGTTAGGATCCCTTGCAAAACAGCAGTGGCAAAACCTGCTCGGGATCTAGAGTATAAAGGTAAATTGTAATGCTTGGCAAATGTATGCACGGAGGTCCAAGTAGCAGCCTCTATAATGTCCTTGGTAGCCACTCCTCGTAAGAAAGCTGTGGTAGTGGCTGTAGCCCTTGTGGAGTGAGGCCTGATGTCCTCTGGAGTTTTCTTTCCATGGTAGGAGTAACAAAATCTAATGCAATTTCCTATCCATTTGGAGATTGTCTGTTTTGAAATTGGTTTTCCTTCCTTTCCTGTTGCATATGCTACCAGAAGCTGATCAGTTTTCTATTGGACTTGGTCCTGTCCAGGTAGTAGCGTAATTGTCTATGTACATCCAAGGTATGCAACAGTCTTTCTCCCTGTTCTGTGGGTTGGGGAAGAATGTAGGTAGGTGGATAGCCTGATTTAAAGACACTCTGGATACCACCTTAGGCATAAATGTAGGATTTGTTCTCATGGACACTATCTTGATGGAAGATCAGGAAGGGTTGCACTGCCATTAATGCCTGTAGTTCAGAGACCCTTCTTGCTGAGGTGATTGCCAGCAGGAAAGCAGTCTTCCAGGATAAGTATTGTAATTCTGCTGTTGCTGCTGGTTCGAAAGGGGGAAGTGTCAATTTTTCTAGCACAAAGTTCAAGTCCCATGCTGGCAATGGCAGTTTCCTGGGAGGTTTTACATTTTTAATTCCTCTCAGAAACTGTCTGAGCAGAGGATGAGAGAAGACAGAAGGATCCAAGCTGTATTCTGCTGAAATAGCTGATGCATGTATCTTGATGGAAGAATAGGACAGGCCTGTATGGAAGAGCTCTGCCAAGTACTCCAGGATGTTGGCTATGTTTACCAGTGCCACATCTTCTCCCTTTGCAGTACTCCAAATGAGATATCTTTTCCATTTTGCTGCATAATTCTTTCTTGTTGAAGGTCTACGAGCCTCAAGAATTATGTCTTTAACCCTTTGGGATAAATTTGGATTAATTGTTCTTATGTAATGTTCCAGGCAGTTAGCTGCAGAGTTTTCAGGTTTGGATGCAGGATGTTGTAGTTGTTCTGTGTTAACAGCAATGGTATCAGGGGTAGTGTCCATATTTGTTCCCGAGACATGCTCCTCAGCAATGGGTACCAATGTTGTCTTGGCCAGTCTGGAGCTATCAGAATGATCCTTGGACGTTCCTCTTTGATCTTCAAAAGCACCTTGTGCATCAAAGGAAGTGGTGGGAATGCGTATGCTGTCAGGTTTTTCCAACTGAAGGATAGGGAGGCCACCTTCCAAACAAGTGGGTGGTAAGTCCTCGTGCAGAATTTCTTCAACTGGTGATTGAATGGGGATGCAAACAAGTCTATTTGTGGTAATCCCCATTCTCTTGTGATGGCTTTGAAGATGTCCGGATGCAGCATCCATTCGTGGGCATCTGTGGTAGTTCTGCTTAATATGTCTGCTAGAATGTTTTCTTTTCCTGGTACAAAAATTGCTTGTAACTGAATGTTGTAGCTCAGAGCCACATCCCATAGGTCCAGTGCCAGCCGGCATAGAGGATATGAATGTGTGCCTCCCTGTTTGTTGATGTACCACATAACTGTGGTGTTGTCTGTCCTTATCATCAACTGACCTTCTTGGAGGAATGGTCTGAATGACTGGATTGCCAATTTTACTGCCAGCATTTCCTTTAGATTTATGTGCAGGCAGCTGGTCTTGAGTCCATAAGCCTTGTATGCACTTGCCCAGCATGTGCCCCCAACCGAGGTCTGAGGCATCTGTCGTGATGGTTTGGCTTGGTTGACTGTTGCAGAAGGGTAATCCTGTGTTTGATTGACAGGCCTGAGCCCACCATAGGAACTCTTGCTTCAGGCATGGGATTATTGGAATTTTGGTTTCTAGGCTGTGCTTGTGTTGGGACCACAAATTCTTTAGGTACCACTGTAGCTTTCTCATATGCAGTCTGGCATGAGGGACCAGAATTATGCAGGATGCCATGAAGCCTAGGGCTTGCAGTACTTTTCTTGCAGTTAGATGGTTCTGCTTTGTTAATGCCAAGAAGTAGAGAGGTAGTTGCTCTTTCTTTTCTGCAGTTAGGAATGCCATTTGTTTTGATGTGTCCAGCTCTGCACCCAAAAAGGTTATTCTTTGGGATGGAATCAGCCTTGACTTTTTTATATTGACTGTATATCCCAGGGCTTGCAGCAGGTAAATGACTCTTTGTAAGTCTTCTGTTAGCTTGCTTTTGTTGTCCGCTTGTATCAGGCAGTCGTCCAGGTAGGGATAAATTTGAATCCCCTGAAGTCTGCAATGAGCAATTACTGATGCCAGGCATTTCGTGAATACTCTGGGCGCAGTAGATAAGCCAAAAGGCAATGCTGAGAATTGATAATGCTCTGATCTTGCAAGAAATCTGAGGTATCTTCTGCAAATTGGTCGTATGGGGACGTGCAGGTATGCCTCCTTGAGATCTAGAGTTACCAGCCAAGACTCCTTGCCCAGCATGGGAAGAAGCTGCTGTAGGGTCAGCATTTTGAATTTTGGAACAATGAGGAATGTGTTTAAAGTGGACAGGTCGAGAATAGGCCTCCATTTGCTTTCTTTTCTTGGTACCAGGAAGAGTCTGGAGTAAAATCCCTTTCCTTGTTCCATAGATGGTACCTTTTCCATAGCTCTCATTCTTAATAATTGAGATATTTGCTTTAGAGCTTCTGCCCTTTGAGTAGGTGGTAGGTTTGGCATTCCTCTCTTTCCTGGTAGAGTATGGAAATGGAACCTGTAACCTTGGTCTACAGTTTGCAAAATCCATTTTTCCCTTGTGATGCAATGCCAGTTCTTTGAAAATAAGGTTAGTTTTCCGCCTAAGGGTGCTTCCAGTTGTTCCCTGGTAGGCGGTGCCACAGCCAAGTCACTGTGATTGTGTTGTTGTAGTAGTGGTGGCTGCGTGCCTCGCTGGTTGTTACCTTGCCACTGGCATCCCCTGTAGGCACCCCTGGATTGGTTTCTGCCTCTTGCACGCCTATTCCTGCCTCTCTGTGTCTTAGAGGAGTCCGGAAAGGACCAATTCTTGGAGGGCCAGTTCCTGCTAAACCTTGGAGGTTGAACCTGTAAGAAATCTTTCACTGTTTGTACAGATTTCGCCTTCTCTTCCATCTTTTAGTACCTGCTGTGCAGGGAACCAAATAAATTGACTTTGTCCATGGGTGCATCCAAAACTTTGATTTGACATGGTCTGGTAATGCCTGCTCTTTCAACCATGCATGTCTCCTGATAACTGTGCCAGTCATGGCTGATCTAAAGGAAGCCTCCAGTGCATCATAGCCACATTTTAAAGAATGGTTACTAACCTGCTGTATGTTATGTACCATTTCCTGAACATATTTTTTATCTAAAGATTCTTCAGAGGACAGCTTTTTAGTTAACTGGTCAAGCATAAACTCTTGATATTGAATCATATGAAATTGGCAGTTCAAAGCCCTAGCTGACAAAGTAGCAGAGGTGTAAACTTTTTTACCCCATCTCTCTAAGGACCTGGATTCCCTTTCAGAGGGGAGGGGGTTTTTAGTAGATGTAGTTGCTACAGCTTTAGGGCCTTGGGAGATGGTCTCTGGGTCTGCAAAAGGAGCCTTGTATAAATGGTGATGCGTGTCCGGGACCCTGTAGAACCTATCGGCTTAGCAGGGGCCGGAGGTAATGAATCAGGAGCAGTGCAAGCATCATTAAATGCATCATCTACAACAGAAAGAACTGGAGGTATAGCTAAAGGCCTATGCTGTGGCAAATGTAGAAAGGTTCTAAGCCTTTTTCTGGAGTCTGAGAAATCTTGGCCCTGCCACTGAAATTGTTCCCTCATAGCATGCAAGGTTTCCCCAAAGGAAAATTCCTCAGGTGGAGAGGCTGAAGGAATGGACTCTTCAGCATCAGAGTCTTCGTAAGGGGAATAAGGAGCCTCAGGAGGGTCTGTATGTTCTGAGTCATCAGAGGAATCATCTGTGGATACTGGCTCAGGGGGCTCTGCTCTAGGCCTCTTCTCTGGAGGTGGATGAGAGGTCCTGTCTGGATGAGGCTGGGATCCACGAATTAAAGAAATGAGATCCTCAGCCAAAGAAAGCATATGGGAACTGGTGCTGGGCCTGTGAGGGGGGTTTGACAGGCACCGTTTTTGAAGCTTTGGCTGCTTTAGCCCTGGCAAAGGCCTTAATAGACATGGCTGCAGGAGGCCTAGCAGCTCCACGTGCAGGGGTTGAAATATCCAAGGGAATAGTGTCTGATAATTCCTGAGAAACCGCAACTGCAGGTTGGATTTCAGAAGCCGATTCCACCAGGCTAGAAGAGGCCTCGGTAGAAGGCATGTTTTCGGCTGGGGGAAGAACCGCTTGCTCGGTTTCAGCCGAAACCGAGACACTCGTGGTTGGCTTAACCGGTTTCGAAACCGCGGACCGCAAGTGTCTGTCCTTTTCCCTGTGTTTTTTGGTAATTTGTGAAGTCGGAGGATCCGACGGCATGATATAAGCAAAATCAGAGCCGAAAAATTGTTCTGCAAATTCCGACCGACGTCTAAGCGTCCGTCGGTTAAAAGAAGCACAGGCTAGACAAGCTGCTATGTCGTGGTCTGGGCCTAAACAAGGTAAGCAGTATCTGACATCGGCTGTGGCAAGAAAGAGTCCCCAACGGGGTACTTAGCTTTTTAGAAGTCTTCGAAGTAGTATTCGGTAGTAGTAATCTCTGGTTCTGACCGACCAGCACTTGCGAACAGCTTCTGCTTCGGGCGCCACGCGGCAAGAAAGACTGGGGAAAATGGCGTCGGCTGATGCCTTTATACCCGAAAAACTGCAGCTATGATGTCGGGTGAAGTGCGACACCAGCCGAAGCCAGACCCAGACTTTGGAATCCGGCCGACCGAAGGGCTGCCTGACGACAGGACTACCCATTTGTAAGGACTGCAGATGCATCCTTGAAGGACATCATCCACTCTGCAAAGTATGTTTTCCAACTTGTTCAGCAGAATGCATTAAATCCTGTAATTCTCTATTTTCCACACAGTCAGAAATCAACATCATTTTCTGTTTAAGCAGTCCAATAACACATTGCTGATACTTTAACATATGAAACTGGCAGTTTAAAGCCTTAATGGCCAAGGTTGCAGAAGTGTAAACCTTCTTACCCCATCTATCCAGTGCCCTGGAGTCTCTTATCAGAAGGGGTAGGAGTTTTAGCAGTAGAAGCCTTAATGCCCTTGGGCCCCTGTGAAATAGTCTCTGGATCTGCAATAGGATTTTTAAAAAGGAACTTGTGGGTCTCAGGGACCCTGTAGTATCTGTCAGATTTTCTGGGAGCAGGAGGCAAGGAATCAGGGGCCAAACTAGTTCCGAAAAAGCATCATCAAAAATGGAATCACCAGGAGCAACAGCTAAAGGCCTATGCTGAGGTAGGAGAAGGAAATCCCCAAGCCTCTTTCTTAAATCCGGAAAATCCTGGCTTTCCCAGTGTAAATGCTCCCTGGAGTATGCAAGGTTTCTCCAAAAGAAAAATCCTCAGGAGAGGAAGCAGAAGGAATGGAGTCCTCTGCATCAGAATCTTCATAAGTAGGTAAGGGCAAATCCAGATCATCAGAAGAATCAGAAAAAAAAAAAAAGAATCCTGATCAGAAGATTTATAAACAACTTCAGTCCTAGGCCTCTTAGATGGGGGGTTGGGGGGGGGGTTGGCTACCCCTTATTAGGGTTATTAGATCTTCAGCCATTCTTATTTGTTTTTTAGGCATAGAGACCTGAGCATGTGTTCTGGGCGGCGTCTTTTTTAGGCATGGTTCGAGATTTAGGCCAAAGTAAAGGAGGCGTCTGTTTAATATGCAAGTCCGTAGTCCTAAATACACCCTCAGAAGCCAGTGCCTGCACAGCGGCTCCGGACCCATCCAAGGTAGAGACATCCATGGGTTCCATAGTTGAAGCATCTCACGGCGGCATACCGGACTCTGAATGGGTCTCAGTAGAGGCCTGCGAATCAGATGTAGTGGGTACCAGGGGCTGCGAAAGCACCTCACAGAGTACCGGCGAATTGGTGACTGGCTTAGGAGATGCGTCGTCAGCAGTTTTGGGCCTCGCCGGCCTGTCTCTGTCTTTGTTTGCATTTTTTCGGAATCCTGGTAGTCGGAATGCTAACAGATGACATTTCTGGATAATTAAACAGAGAACCGAAATATTTACAGGCAAAAATATACAGACTATGAATAGTGTGCTGATTAAATTAAAGCACAAAACCGACAGCAAGGTACGCTCGTGGTCAGGGCCTAGGCAAGGAATACAGTACGAATGAAAATCTTTATGAGGTATTTGCTTTCCACAAGTAATACAATTAATAACTTTTACTGACATCGAAGGACATGCGTGAATGGGCGTGCCTTCGCTGAAGGTTGGGCGCTGGGCTGGCAACTCTGCACCATAAAAAAAAATCTACTGCCAATCATTAGTGTTCCGCTGTGGTGACCCCCAACTGGGAAAAGCCGGAAAGACAGACAACTGACATCGGTAAGGAGCAAGAAAAAGTTTCCCCAACGGAGTACTTAGCTTTAGTTGAAGACTTCGGTTCTGAAACTCGAAAACGAAAATTTCACGAGTTGGCCAACCGGCACTTTTGAACTGCTTCTGCTTCGGGCACCGCACGGCAAGAAAGACTGATGCAATAGTGCCGGCTGCATGTTTTATACCCCTGACGAACTGACGTCATGGAAGAAGGGACAGCAACTGACGCAGGACCCAAGACTCAGGCCGACTGAGGGCTACCTGCAGATAACCCATATGTAATGACTGCAATAGTGAAACACAAAGAACATCTAGCTGCTACATATACTTCCCCAGTAAGGTCAGACCAGAAACTTCACATTTACCCTTTAACTCTCAAGCTCCTGAAACCAGCATTTACAAATAACTTCAAATAGGCAAAACTGACAATTATATGCTGAAAGCTCAAAATTCACTTACATCACCACCAGTTCAGATGCTGACACAGTAGTCAACTTCATAAAGGAATTTAAGATCACAGAGGAATCTATAGATTTAGCAGCCCCATATGCAGTAAGATACATAAAAATTTAAGAACAAACCACCATGGTGGTCCAAAACCATAAACTTACAAGAAAAACAAAAACCTCAAAACAATACATCAGATTCAAAACTTTTCATAAGGATAGTCTAAATTATTATCAGGAAACACAAGACTAAAAAGTATCCCATGAATGAAGGCCAAAGACAAGCAACCTAAGGAATAACACCAAATAATCATGAACGTCTTAAAATGGGACCACTCACTCCAGACCACACAGTCAATATACTAGCAAACAAGTTTAGTGCAAACTTTGTGCCTCTCCCCCCGAAACATCTGTCAAAACTCCACATATCCTAGAATCCCTTACAACCCTAACACAAAGGACATGTTCTGAAGGCATCAAAGTCAAAAAATACTTCCTCCATGGGATATGACAGCATACCTGAATGTTAAAAAAATTTAAGGGAGGTTTGTCAAGGGCTTCAGCCACAAGACTTGTTCAGAAATTATGGACTACTATAGTGGTGGATCTCCACAAGGGTGGTCTTGCCAATGACTTTGGTATTATAGATCCATCAATCTTACAAGTCTAATCAATAAAGCTATAGTGCATATTGTAACAGATGTCATCAATTTAGATATCAGAAAATCTCAAAGCTATAACCTCAACAGTTCAGCTTTGTCAAAGGGAAATTCTTCCTATTAAATTCTAGTTAACTTCTTTGACAGGGTGACACATGCTGCCAACAGTGGTCAGGCTGTTTACAAAGTATCTTGACTTACACCCAAAGCCCTTAAAATCATACATTATGTAGGCATCATCATTAAGCCAAAGGTTGGAAATAAAAACTTCATAGGAGGAATATGGACAACAAAGTGGCTAAAAAAGCCAAGACAGTTCACATGGCAAGTTCTTCATCTGAAAGTAGGACAGTCACCACAAGAGTCACCCAGGACTCTGTACTAGGGTCGCTCCTGGTTTGGCATGGATGTCTGATTTCCAAACCAAGACTTCTGGTTAAAGTCTGCAGATGACTGAAAGGTGACGTTATTGTCGGGACCTCTTCTGCCACCTGTAAGGATTTACGCTAGGTAAATAACTGGTGTATGGAAAATGGACGAATTAAATGCAAGAGAGTAGCATTTCATTTGGCAAACCATCCCTACTCTCACACAGTACATAAAGTACACTACGACTAAAAAACGTACTCTGGGATATGGGCTTACAGTTCCCTCCTTCTTTGATCATCATGTGGCAACCGAAGTAAGAAAATTCATGTATTTAAACACAACTAATAGCAAAGACTAACATCTAGATACAAAAAGAGGTCACTGTTACTGTACAGCATAAAATACCCACCTTGGGATGAATCTCTCAACAAATCAAGCAACTAGACAGGCTATAAAGGCTCTTAAGAGTTCTGGATTAAAGATTCTAAGCTACCAAGAAAGCTAGTTCTCTCTACTGAGTATCAAACTCTTAAGGGGTGATATGTGCCTTGTCTACCATGCCATTAGAGCCTCTGGTTTGATGTTCTAATAGCTTAGCAAAACACCAGAACCAGGGACCTAGATCTAAACCAGCAGGTAGAGAGAAAGTAGTTTTGTACCTACCATAAATGTAGATGTTAGAGTGTAAACACTGCTGCAGTCATTACACTTGGGTTATCCGGCCGTCAGGCGGTTCCCCAGTCGGCCTGAGTTCCAAAGTCTTGGTCCGGCGTCAGTTGCTGTCGCCTCCTCCCTGATGTCAGTGCGACAGGGGTATACAAGATGCAGCCAATGCCATTTTCTTCAGTTTTTTTTGCCCCCGATGTCAGGTGCCCCCAATAGGTAGGCAGTTCAAATTGCTACTAAAACATACATAAGAAAAGCAAACAACAACTTTCAGTTACCAGCAAATACTCCTCATAGGTAGTAAAGGGTGGAAGGCAGAGGTACGTACCAGCAAGTAAGAGGGGGAGGGTGGGTAACCTGGACTGCAGCAGTGTTTACACTCTAACATCTACATTTATGGTAGGTACAAAACTGTACTATGTTCATCGTGTTACACTGCTGCAGTCATTACACTTGGGTGGAATCCTGAGGTAGGGAGGCTGGTTCTATAAGGCATTAGGGGTGGCTATAAGGCCCTGCAGCACAGCAGTGGCGAAGCCAGCTCTGGATTTGGAGTATAAAGGCAAATGGTAATGCTTGGTGAAGGTATGCATAGAACTCCATGTTGCTGCTTCCAAAATATCCTTGGTAGGTACTCCTCTGAGGTAGGTAGTTGAAGTGGTTGTTGCCCTGGTGGAGTGAGGTCTAATGCTGCTAGGTAAAGGTTTCTCATGGTGAGAATAGCAGAAACGTATGCAATGTCCTATCCATTTTGAAATAGTCTGTTTTGAAATGGCTTTGCCCTGTGCTCCTGCAGCATATGCTACCAATAAATTGCTCAGATTTTCTGAAAGCTTTGGTTTTGTCCAAGCAGAAGCGTAACTGGTTGTGAATGTCCAAAGACTGTAGTAGTCTCTCCCTTGTTCTGTGGTTTTGTTTAGAAAGTTGGCAAATGAGTAGTTTGGTTTAGAGCCACACTTGATACCACCTTTGGCATAAACATAGGGTTAGTTCTTAGAGACACCCTGTCCTGGTGGAAAATGAGGAAAGGTTCCACTGCTATTAGTGCCTGTAATTCTGAAACTCTTCATGCTGATGTTATTGCCAGTTGCAGAGCAGTTTTCCAAGAGATGTATTTTAATTCTGCTGTGTTAGCTGGCTCAAAAGGAGGTAAAAGTTAATTTTTCCAAAACAAAGTTGAGGTCCCAAGTTGGGGTAGGTAGTCTACGGGGCGGTCTTATGTTTTTAGCCCCTCTGAGGTACTGTTTGAGCAAAGGATTAGAAAAAATTGGTGGATCCGTGTTGTAATGAGCAGAAATGGCTGAGGCGTGGATCTTGATTGATAAGAAGGAGAGGCCCTTGTCCAGCATCTCAGTTAAATATTGAAGTATCTGAGGAATGTTTGGGACAAGAGGGTCAAGGCTGTGCGCCTCGTTCCAGGCACAGAATCTCTTCCATTTATCCGAGTAGGCTTTCCTGGTGCTAGGCCTTCTGGCCTCCAGAATGACATCCATAACAGCTTTGGATAGAGGCATTGCTTGGTTGACTAAGGAATTTTTCATACAGCTAGGTTTAAGGTTTTTAGCTGGCTGTGAAGTATCTGATTGTTGTGCTGTGTCAGCAAATGTGAGATTTGAGGCAAAATCCAGGGTGGTTCTTGTGCTAAGTTCTTTAAGATTGGGTACCAGTACTGGCGTGGCCAGTCTGGTGCAATCAGGATCTTTGGTTCTTCTTGCCTGGCTTTTATGAGCTCCTTTCGAAGGGGAGGTAAAGGAGGGAAAGCGTATACTTGTAGGTTTTTCCAGCTGAATGAGAGGGCATCCACTTTCCATGCCTGTGGATGGTAACTCCTTGTGCAGAATTTCTGTAGCTGGCAGTTCATTGGGGATGCAAACAGATCTATGTCCGGGCTCCACCATTTTTGTGTTATCATTCTGAATACTTGTGGATTTAATTCCCATTCGTGGGGATCCATGATGTTTCTGCTTATGTTGTCTGCCAGTGTGTTTTTCTTTCCTGGCAGGAATTGTGCTTGCAGATGAACTTGGTAGTCTAGAGCTGTGTTCCACAAGGTCATGGCTTGTCTGCAGAGGGGGTAGGAGTGTGTGCCCCCTTGCTTGTTTATGTACCACATAACTGTGGTGTTGTCTGTCTTTAGTAGTAGTGGTCCTGGATGCAGCAGGTCCTTGAAAGCTATAAGTGCATTTTGTACAGCTAGCATCTCTTTTTGATTGATGTGAAGATGCCTTTGCTCTGTGGGCCACTCGCCCTGAATACATTTTCCTGCCATGTGTGCTCCCCAGGCGTAATCAGATGCATCTGTTGTCAGTGTTTGCCTGGCTGTGGGTTGAGTAAAAGGCTGTCCCTTGTTGAGGTGACAGGCTTGAGCCCACCATCAAAACTCCTGTTGAAGGCAAGGAATTAGTGGTATAACTGTTTCCAAATTTTGACAGTGTTGAGACCATACACTCTTTAGGTACCATTGTAGTTTCCTCATATGCAGTCTGGCATATGGAATTAGTAGTACACAAGATGCCATGTAGCCCAAGGCCTGCAGAATTTTTCTTGCAGGGAGTTGGGTCTTTATTGCCATCAATTGAAAGTATTGAGTCAGTTGTCCTTGCTTGTCTGGCGTGAGATAAGCCATCTGGGCCGTTGTGTTCAAGCTGGCACCCAGAAATATTATCTGTTGTGAGGGCACTAGTTTTGATTTTACTTCGTTTACTGTGTACCCCAGGCAACTTAACTTTTTTAGGAACGCCAGATGCTTTAGAAGAATGTCCTTGCTCTCTGCTTGAATCGGGCAGTCGTCCAGGTATGGATAAATTTTAATTCCTTTTTGTCTGCAAAATGCAATTACTGGTGCCAGGCACTTTGTGAAGACCCTGGGTGCAGTAGATAAGCCAAAGGGCAGTGCAGAGAATTGATAGTGCATCGAACCAGCTAGAAATCTGAGGTATCTTCTGCAGTTTTGTCTGATAGGGACATGCAGGTATGCCTCCTTGAGGTCCAAAGTCATAAGCCAAGCTTTCTTGCCCAGCATGGGAAGAAACTGCTGTAGTGTCAGCATTTTGAATTTCAGAACATCCAGGTAAGTGTATAGAGAAGAAAGATCCAGAATGGGTCTCCAGGCTTTTTCCTTTCTGGGAAAGTACAGTTTTGTACCTACCATAAATGTAGATGTCCGATAGGCATGCATCTGCAGTCCTTACAAATGGGTTGTCCTGTCGTCAGGCAGCCCTTCGGTCGGCCGGATTCCAAAGTCTGGGTCTGGCCTCGGCTGGTGTCGCACTTCACCCGACATCATAGCTGCAGTTATTCGGGTATAAAGGCATCAGCCGACGCCATTTTCCTCAGTGTTTCTTGCCCCAGATGCCAGGAGCCCTCTAGGAAGGCTAAATTTGGATAAATGCAAATGGTTCCAAACAGTAGAGAGCAAACAAAAAATAAGCATGTATGTACATATATGCAAACAAATACACCACAATAGATTCCCCCAGCTAGCTACAAGATGGGCAAAGATCAGCTTTAACAATTGGCTTAAACACTGGTGTCATTCAAAGGGGATCCAGTATCTGTCTGCCTGGGATGACATGCTGGACAAGCCACGCTGCTTCACAAGGGACGGCTTGCACCTGTCACCCCTGGGATTCCGGATATTGGCAAAGGCTCTTGCCACCCCCATAGTGCCTTTAGGCAAGGCTCAAATTCTAAACCTACCACCCTAGAACACAAAAAAGAAAAAAAACTAAGGGTAATGCTGCTCAATGCCAGAAGTCTCAATCTCAAAATGCACACACTCGAGGCCCTTCTCAGTATGGAGAACATCGATGTCTGTGCTGTGACAGAAACCTGGTTCAAGGCTCCTGAGAGCACCCCAGCTATCAGGTTTTACCTCATATCATGCGTTCCGGCCCCAAAATCCGGACAATACCAAGAAAGGAGGGGGGGTATCCATATATATCAAGGACACCCACACCTCAAGACTGGTGGCAACGCACGATGCATCGGAGACCATCCAGGTGCAATTAACCATAGGCAAGACTGCTCTGCAAATTGTAGCATGTTACAGGCCACCTCACAAACTCAGGAACCTCACATGGCCTTCCTGAAAACACTAGAGGGATAAATGTATCACCAAACACCATCATACTAGGTGACTTCAATTACCCTAATATAGACTGGGAACACTACTCAAGCCCAAACACCCTAGCCCAAAAGTTCCTGGAATTCATAAACTCAAATGCCATGGAACAACTAGTCACCATCCCCACAAGAGGAGATAACATACTTGATCTCATCATCACGAACATGGGAGCACAATGTTCAACACCGGAAGTATACCCCTCACTGGTGAGATCAGATCACAAACTAATCTCGCTGGAGGTCCTCATCCCACCCCACCTGAAATAAAAAGACCACAGTAAAGAACTTCAAAGCCGACTTCACACTTCTAAAGACTAGTGTGGTCTCCTTTAAGGCCCGAGGCGTGGGAAAACAGTACTCAAGCAGCTGAATCACTTACAAACACCTTCTACCAGCACCTGCAGGACTGCATGGATAAGGCAATCCCAAACAAAACAAAGACTCTTAGTACCAAAGGCAAGCGTCCAGTCTGGTGGACCCCAGCCATAAACAAACTCTACAATAAAAGGAGGAAGCTACTACAAGATAGAGCAAAATCCTTAAAAGGTAAGACACCCTTGATCACTATAAGTAAAAAACTAAGAGCTCTCATAAAATCATCCAAAGCAAATTGAGAGAAAAATAGCTAAAGACTCAAAAGACAATCATAAGGCCTTCTTTAGCTATGTTAGAAACCTAGGAGGAAACTCCCAGATATGCTCAGAACTAGTTCAAAATGATGTGAAGATTACTGATCCTACAGACATTGCCAACATACTGGCTGACAGGTTCAGTGCAAACTCCCCCAAAAAGGAGAGATATCTATACCAAACGATTGCAGCCCCCAAACATCTCCAGCTCAAGTGAAAACTGCTCTCAAAGCAAAAACACAGCATCCATGGGACCTGATGGTGTCCCCGGCTGTGTGCTCCACCGAACTCAATGAGGAATTAAACCCACAGCTAGGACAGCTGTTTAATCAAAGTCTTACCTCGGATACGTACCCAGGAGTGGCGCACTGCAACTGTGGTCCCACTTCACAAAGGCGGTGCCTCCGACCCTGGAAATTACCCCATTAGCTTGACAAGCCTTATCTGCAAAGCCATGGAGAGGATCATAATGGACCTCATAAATAAAGACATAGGGAATTTGCAGACTTTGGATCCAACCCAGTTTGGCTTTGTCAAAGGCAGATCATGCCTTTTAAACTTGGTTGACTTCTTGAAACAGTCACCAAAGCCATTGACGAGGGAAAGGCAGTCCATACAGCCTACCTCGATCTGGCTAAGGCCTTCGATACAATACCCCAATCGGGTATCATTGAAAAACTCATCAGCTTAAATGTTAACCCATACATCACAAGATGGGTTGCAAACTGGCTGAGTGACAGAACCCACAGGGTCAGAGTTGCTGGCGCCATGTCAGACTCAAAACCTGTCACAAGTGGTGTCCCACAGGGCTCAGTCCTGGGCCCACTCTTGTTTGGCATCTACTTTTCAGTACAAGCAAACACAGGAGGGTTATGGCTGACAAAGTTTGCAGATGACTGCAAACTGGGCGCCATAGTAGAAAACACATCTGACACAGATATCCTTCAGAAGGGTCTCACAGAACGGATAACTGGTGCCAGAGCCACGGCCTGAAGTTAAATGCCAAAAATGCATAGTCATACCCTTTGGGAAAAACAAGGTTACCCCTAGCTACCAAATAGGTGGCAATCCACTGAGCACAGAAGAAGTTATCAGGGACCTGGGGACCCAGGTTGATAGTAGTCTGTCATTCGACACCTATGTAGCTAAAGTAGTTAGGAAGACCTTCTACATTGCCCACCTTATCATGAAGGGATTCTCATCTAGATCAAGGGAGGTCATAGTCTCCCTTTACTCATCACTCATCAGACCAATGATTGAGTACAATGCCCCATTCGGGATGTATCTGACCCGACACTTGCAGCAGCTGGAGAGGCCACAAAAGTTCCTCACCAAAAGGATAAAGGGTCTCAAAATCTGTCCTATGCTGCCCGACTGAAAGAACTCCAGCTCTATTCAGTCGCTTACTTTGCTCAGAGGTGACCTTTGCCTAACATACAAGGCCATGTCAAACCCAGATTTGATGAATATGCTTCACCTCAAAAATCTAGATCCATCAGAGCCACAAGGGCGGAGACTTAAACCTCGACACGGCTATTAATAGGGCGTGCTGGAGGGATAGATTCATCACCCAAAGACTCCCTATGCTGTGGAACAAAATCCCGGTACATGTGAGGCAGAGCACCTCGCTGGCCTTGTTCAAGAGAAATCTTGACCAATGGATGGGAGATCGCAGATATACCCCAGGGATTACCTCAGTGTCACTGCTCGACAGAGGCACAGCAAAATAATGGGTATAGTTCCCCATACTAAAGGGGTGGCGTAAGCCACAAAACGATGGGCTAGGCTTGTAAATGCCCTCGGGCAGATAGCCTAGTATGAACCTATGAACCTATGAAATACCCTAGGAGTACCACAGAGGGGAAGGAGGGTGGGTAATCCTGACTGCAGATGCATGCCTATCGGACATCTACGTTTATGGTAGGTACAAAACTGTACTATGTCCTTCAAGGATGCATCTGCAGTCCTTACAAATGGGTAGAATACCATAGCCAAACTGGGGGAGGAGGAGAAATAAGATTATGGTGTAGTTAAGATCCCTTGCAAAACAGCAGTGGCAAAACCTGCTCGGGATCTGGAGTATAAGGGTAAATTATAATGCTTGGCAAATGTATGCACGGAGCTCCAAGTAGCAGCCTCTAAAATGTCTTTGGTAGCCACTCCTCGTAAAAAAGCTGTAGTAGTGGCTGTAGCCCTTGTAGAGTGAGGCCTGATGTTTTCTGGAGTTTTCTTCCCATGGTAGGAGTAACAAAATCTAATGCAATTTCCTATCCACTTAGAGATTGTCTGTTTTGAAATTGCTTTTCCTTCCATTCCTGTTGCATATGCTACTAGTAGCGGGTCAGTTTTTCTATTGTTCTTGGTCCTGTCCAGGTAGTAACCTAATTGTCTATGTACATCCAAGGTATGCAACAGCCTTTCTCCCCTGTTCTGTGGGTTGGGGAAGAATGTAGGCAGGTGGATAGCTTGATTTAAAGATACCCTGGAGACCACCTTTGGCATAAAAGTAGGATTAGTTCTCATGGACACTATCTTGATGGAAGATCAGGAAGGGCTGTACTGCCATTAATGCCTGTAGTTCAGATACCCTTCTTGCTGAAGTGATTGCCAGCAGGAAAGCAGTTTTCCATGATAAGTACTGTAATTCTGCTGTTGCTGCTGGCTCGAAAGGAGGAAGTGTCAACTTTTCTAGCACAAAATTCAAGTCCCATGCTGGCAATGGTGGCTTCCTAGGTGGTTTTACATTTTTAATTCCTCTCAGAAACTGCCTGAGCAGAGGATGTGAGAAGACTGGAGGATCCAAGTTGTATTCTGCTGAAATAGCTGATGCATGAATCTTAATGGAGGAATAGGACAGGCCATTGTGGAAGAGCTCTGCCAAGTATTCCAGGATGTTAGCTATGTTTACCAGTGACACATTCTCTCCTTTTGCAGTACTCCAAATGAGATATCTTTTCCATTTTGCTGAATAATTTTTTCTTGTTGAGGGTCTGCGAGCCTCCAAGATAATGTCTTTAACCCTTTGAGATAAATCTGGGTTCTTTGGTCTTATGCAATGTTCCAGGCAGCCAGCTGCAGTGTTTTCAGGCTTGGATGCAGGGTTTTGAAGTTGTTCTGTGTTAACAGCAAGGGAACTAGGGGCAGAAGCCATATTTGTTCCTGAGACATACTCCTCAGTAATGGGTACCAATGTTGCCTTGGCCAGTCTGGAGCTATCAGGATGATCCTTGGGGTCTTCTTTGATCTTCAATAGCACCTTGTGCATCAAAGGAAGAGGTGGGAATGCATATGCTGTCAGGTTTTTCCAACTGAAAGATAGGGAGTCCACTTTCCAAGCAAGTGGGTGGTACGTCCTTGTGCAGAATTTTTTCAGTTGGTGATTGTGTGGGGATGCAAATAAGTCTATTTCTGGTAGTCCCCATTTCCCTGTAATGGTTTTGAAGATGTCCGGATGCAGCATCCATTCGTGGGCATCCGTGGTAGTTCTGCTTAGGATGTCTGCTAGTATATTTTCTTTTCCTGGCACAAAAATTGCTTGTAACTGAATGTTGAAGCTCAGGGCCACATTCCAGAGGTCCATTGCCATCCGACAGAGGGTATGAATGTGTGCCTCCCTGTTTGTTGATGTACCACATAACTGTGGTGTTGTCCGTCCTTATCAACAGTTGACCCTGTCGAAGAAATGGGCTGAATGTCTGAATTGCCAGTTTTACTGCCAGCATTTCCTTTTGATTCATGTGTAGGTGCAGCTGGTCTTGAGTCCATAAGCCTTGTATGCACTTGGCCAGCATGTGTGCCCCCCAACCGAGGTCTGAGGCATCCGTTGTGATGGTCTGGCTTGGTCGAGTGCTGTGGAAGGGCAGTCCTTTGTTTGATTGACAGGCCTGAGCCCACCATTGGAATTCTTGCTTCAGGCATGGAATTATTGGAATTTGGGTTTCTAGGCTGTGCTTGTGCTGAGACCATAAATTCCTTTGGTACCACTGTAACTTTCTCATATGTAGTCTGGCATGTGGAATCAATATTATGCAGGATGCCATGTAACCCAGGGCTTGCAGGACTTTTCTTGCTATTAGCTGGTTCTGCTTTGTTAATGCCATGAAGTAGAGAGGGAGATGCTCCTGTTTTTCTACTGTCAGGAATGCCATTTGTTTTGATGTGTCCAGATCTGCACCCAAGAAGGTTATCCTTTGGGATGGTATCAGCCTTGACTTTTTTATACTGACTGTGTATCCCAGGGCTTGTAGAAGATGAATGACCCTTTTCAAATCTTTTGTTAATCTGTGTTTGTTGTCCGCTGGTAACAGGCAGTCGTCCAGGTAAGGGTAAATTTGAATTCCCTGAAGCCTGCAATGAGCAATTACTGATGCCAGGCATTTCGTGAATACTCTGGGCGCAGTAGATAAGCCAAAAGGCAATGCTGAGAATTGATAATGCTCTGATCCTGCAAGAAATCTGAGGTATCTTCTGCAATTTGGTCTTATTGGGATGTGCAGGTATGCCTCCTTGAGATCTAGAGTTACCAGCCAAGACTCCTTGCCCAGCATGGGAAGAAGCAGCTGTAGGGTCAGCATTTTGAATTTTGGAACAATGAGGTATGTGTTTAAAGCGGACAGGTCGAGAATAGGTCTCCATTGATTTTCTTTTCTTGGTACCAGGAAGAGTCTTGAGTAAAATCCTTGCCCTTGTTCCATAGATGGTACCCTTTCTACAGCTCTCATCCTTAGTAAGTGAGTTATTTGTTGTAGAGCTTCTGTCTTCTGATTTGGAGGTAGGTTTGGCATTCCTCTCTTCCTTGGTAGAGTATGGAAGTGAAACCTGTAACCTTGGTCTATTGTCTGTAAAATCCATTTGTCTCCTGTGATGTAATGCCAGTTTACTGAAAATAAGGCTAGCTTCCTGCCTAAGGGTGCTTCTAGTTGTTCCCTGGTAGGCGGTGCCAGAGCCAAGTCACTGTGATTGTCCTGTGGAAGTGGTGGTGGCTGGATCTATGGCTGTACCTCGCTGGTTGTTAGCCTGCCACTGACGTCCCCTGTAGGCACCTCTGGATTGACCTCTGCCTCTTGGGCGTCTATTCCTGCCTCTTGGAGCTCTGGAGGTGTCTGGAAAGGACCAATTCTTGGAAGGCCAGTTCCTGCTAAACCTTGGAGGCTGGACCTGCAAGAAATCCTTGACTGACTGGACAGATTTTGCTTTCTCTTCCACCTTCTTCAGCACCTGCTGTGCAGGGGAGCCAAACAAATTGAGCTTATCCATGGGAGCATCTAGGAGCTTTGATTTAACATGGTCTGGTAAGGACTGCTCTTTTAACCATGCATGTCTTCTGATCACTGTGCCAGTCATGGCTGATCTAAAGGAAGCCTCCAGTGCATCATAGCCATTTTAAGGAATGTTTACTGACCTGCTGAATGTTATGGACCATTTCCTGTACACATTTTTGTGTAATGGTTCATCCGAGGACAGTTTTTTAGTTAACTGGTCTAACATAAATTCCTGATACTGAATCATGTGGAATTGACAGTTCAAGGCCCTAGCTGAAAGAGTAGCAGAAGTGTAAACCTTTTACCCCATCTCTAAGGCCCTAGATTCCCTTTCAGAGGGAGGGGTTTTGGCAGAGGTAGCTGCTACAGCCTTGGGTCCCTGGGAGATAGTTTCAGGGTCTGGAAAGGGCCTTATACAAATGATAATGTGTGTCCGAACCCTGTAGTACCTATCGGGCTTAGCAGGGGCGGAGGAAGAGAATCAGGAGCAGTACAAGCATCATTAAATGCATCATCCACAACAGTAAGTACTGGAGGAATGGCTAAAGGCCTATGCTGTGGCAAATGCAAAAAGGTTCGAAGCCTTTTCCTAGAGTCTGAGAAATCCTGGCCCTGCCATTGAAATTGTTCCCTCATAGCATGCAAGGTTTCCCCAAAAGAAAATTCCTCAGGCGGAGAGGCAGAAGGAATGGACTCTTCTGCATCAGAGTCCTCATAAGGAGAAAAAGGGCCCTCTGGAGGGTTTGAATTATCTGATTCATCAGAGGAGTCATCAGAAGAAACTGGCTCAGGGGGCTCTACTCTAGTCCTCTTCTCTGGAGGAGGGTGAGGGGCCCTGTCTGAATGTGGTTGGGATCCCCGGATCAAAGAAATGAGATCCTCTGCTAGACTAAGCATTTGTGAACTAGAGCTAGGCCTGTGAGAGGGGGTCTTAGCAGGCACAGTCTTGGTAGTTTTTGCTGCTTTAGCCCTGGCAAAGGCCTTAATCGACATGGATGCAGGTGGCCTAGCAGCTCCACGTGCAGGGGTAGAAATATCCAAAGGGATAGTATCAGATAAATCCTGTGAACCTGCAAGCGGGTGGGATTTCAGTAGCAGATTCAGCCAAGCTGGATGAGGCCTCGGTAGAAGGCAAGCTTTCGGCCGAAGGAAGAACCGTAGACTCGGTTTCAGCGAAACCGAGACACTCGATTGGCTTAACCGGTTTTCGCCGAAACCACGGACCGCGAGTGTCGGTCCTTTTCCTTGCTTTTAGAAATTTGCGTCGGAGTATCCGACGGCATAATGTAAGCAAAAGCGGAGCTGAAAAACTCTTCAGCAAATTCCGACCGGCGCCTAAGCGTCCGTCGGTTGAAAGAAGCACAGGCTAGATAAGCTGCTACGTCGTGGTCTGGGCCTAAGCAAGGTAAGCAGTAAGAGTGGAAATCTTTATGAGGTATTTGTTTCCCACAAGTTAAACAGTTATTCACTTTTTCTGACATCGGCTGAGGCAAGAAAGAGTCCCCAACGGGTACTTAGCTTTTAGAAGTCTTCGGTAGTAGTAATCTCTGGTTCTGACCGACCGCACTTGCGAACAGCTTCTGCTTGCGCCACGGCAAGAAAGACTGGGGAAAATGGCGTCGGCTGATGCCTTTATACCCGAATAACTGCAGCTATGACGTCGGGTGAAGTGCGACACCAGCAGAGGCCAGACCCAGACTTTGGAATCCGGCTGACCGAAGGGCTGCCTGACGACAGGACAACCCATTTGTAAGGACTGCAGATGCATCCTTGAAGGACATCCAGAAATTCATGTTCATGAGTGCTGTAATTTGTTTTTGAGCCTCTGTCCATTGGATTTGGTGGCAGATTTGGCATTCTTTTTAACCTTGGCAAAGTGTGAAATTGGAACCTGTAACGTTGAGATACAATGTTGAGAACACATTTGTCTTTGGTGATGCAAAGCCAATTGTGATAGAAAAGTGCCAGTTTTCCTCCTAAGGGGGCTGCCAAGAGAGAACTGTTCGGCAGCTCTAGTGGGAAGTCATTGAGGCTACTTTTTATAAGGTTGTGGCCTGTCTTCCCCTTCTTTCTGGCCTGGTGTACCCCATTGTCAAGGCCTGTAAGGACCTTGTGCTTGACCTCTACCTCTTGGACGTCTGTATCTGCCTCTGAGGGCTGTCTGTGATTGGAAAGGACCAATTCTTTGTTGGCCAATTTCTGCTAAAACGAGGAGGCTGAACCTGTAAGAAATCCTTCACAGTTTGCATGGATTTTGCCTTACCCTACATCTTCTTTAATACCTCCTCTGCCTTAACTCCAAACACATCCCGCTGCAAGGGGGAGTCCAATAATTTTGCCTTAACATGATCTGGTAAATGTATGTTCCTTTAACCAAGCATGCCTTCTAATGACAGAGCCTGTAACTGCTTGCTCTACAGGAGGCCTCTAAGGAATCAAACCCATATTGCAAAGTATGTTTTCCTACTTGTTCAGCTGCATGCAATAAATCCTGCATTTCTTTAAAGTTAGGAGGATCTGAATCTGGAATCATCCTTTGTTTCAAGTGAGACATCAAAAATTGCCGATATTTTAGCATGTGAAACTGGCAATTTAAGGCTCTCATTGCTAAAGTTGCAGACGTATATACTTTCTTTCCCCATCTGTCTAATACTCTGGAATCTCTGTCAGAGGGAACTGGGTTTTTTGCTGATGAGGCCTTAATCCCTTTGGGTCCCTGAGAAATAGTTTCAGGGTCAGCAACACGGCTTTTACACAGAAATTTGAGAGAGTCAGGGATTCTGTAATATCTATCATGTTTAACTGGGGCTGGAGGTAAGGAATCAGGGTTTAAGCTGGATTCAGTGTACACATCATCCACAATATCTAACACTGGCAGAATAGCAAGGGGTCTGTGTTGAGGCAACAAAAGGAAGTCTCTGAGCCTTTTCTTGGATTCAGAGTAATCCTGGCCTTCCCAATGGAAATGTTCCCTCATGGTATGCAAGGTCTCCCCAAAGGAATAGTCCTCAGGTGGAGAGGCTGATGGAATAGATTCCTCAGCATCCGAATCCTCATAAGGGGGTAAGGAATATCCTAGGTCTGAGGATGAATCTGAAAAAATGGACACCTGGTCGGAAGATTCATAACCTGCATCCTGTCTGGGCCTTTTATCAGGAGGGAGATGGGACCCCCTGATCAGGGTGATTAGGTCTTCGGCCATTTTGAGCATTTGTTTCTTAGGCATGGAAGCCTGTCCTGGAGAATGCTGCATCTGTTTCTTTGTTTTTAATGGGGCCTTAGACTTAGCAGAGGGTTTAATGGTTAACTGGGTAGGTCTGAAGACACCCTCTGAAGCTGTGGATTGTTCAGCTACTTCGGTTCCCTCAGAAGAGTTACTTTTGGTAGGCTGAAAAGATAGAGAGTCCGAAGGCCCAACCAGCTCCACGTGGGAGTCTAGGTGGTCTGTGGTTCTGTGGATGCAGTCGTCAGGGGCTGCGTAGGTGCCTTGCTGAAAACCGGCGACCGGCCTAGAAGAGGCTTAGTCATCAGTTTTGGGCCACGGATGCCTGTCCTTGTCTTTGCGCTTTTTATGGAATCCGGTCATCGGAAGTTCCGACGGCATGGTGTAATTGAATTTTCTACCAAAATAATGTCGGGCAAAATCAAACCGACGTTTAATAGTGCGCTTGTTAAACCTAGCACAAAACCGACAACCAGTGACGTTGTGGTCTGGGCCTAGGCATGGAATACAATAGGAGTGGAAATCCTTATCAGGTATTTGCTTCCCACAAGAAATACAGTTATTAACTTTTACTGACATCGCTCTGAGGCAAGAAAAAGTTTCCCCAACGGGGTACTTAGCTTTGTAGAAGACTTTGGTTCTGGATTCGGAATGAAAATCTCAGGAATCGGCTGACCGGCACTTGCGAACTGCTTCTGCTTCGGGCACCACGCAGCAGGAAAGACTGAAGACAATTGCTTCCCACAAGAAATACAGTTATTAACTTTTACTGACATCGCTCTGAGGCAAGAAAAGTTTCAACGGGTACTTAGCTTTGTAGAAGACTTTGGTTCTGGATTCGGAATGAAAATCTCAGGAATCGGCTGACCGGCACTTGCGAACTGCTTCTGCTTCGGGCACCACGCAGCAGGAAAGACTGAAGACAATTGCGTCGGCTGCATCTTATATACCCCTGTCGCACTGACGTTAGGGAGGAGGTGACAGCAACCGGCGCCGGACCAAGACTTGGGAACTCAGGCCGACTGGGGAACCGCCTGACGGCAGGATAACCCAAGTGTAATGACTGCAGCAGTGTAACACTAACATCATAATGGAGAAATATTCATTATGCTATGCCTCCCTCAACATCAGCCCCCTTTTTCCCATTTGCTGCATGCAGTTAGGGTATTGTGTTAACTGTCACCAACTCTCTTGATTCAGAGCCCCACTCCTGCCTTCAACACTCATGCGTGAATGTCACAGATCTTCTTTCACACAATCCATCCACCTCTTTGCTGGATGACCTCGTTTCCTCTTTCTTCCTGTCTATCCCAAATCTTCACCAGACTGTATTCTGCTTTTCTGCACATGTCCGAACCACACTAATCTGTCCTCTGACCTTTTCTGCAACTGGAGCTACATGGACTTCTGCTCTTACGTCCTCATTTCTTTATCTGTCCCACAGTGTGCATCCTACCACCCTTAGACACTTCATTTCTTTCACCTCTAGCTTCCTCATCTACTCTGCCTTTACTGCCCAGGTTTCTGTACCACACCGTAGTACAGGTTACACCACTGTTTTGGCCACCTTACTTTTCAGGTTCTTTGGCATTCTTCTGCCAGACTACACCCGAGACTCTATGCCAGTTGGTGATTCTAGCTTTGACCTCTTCATTCAGACTACCCTTCTCCTCGACCACCCCCTCCTAGATACTTGAAGCTATTTACCTATTCCACTACCTTCCCTTCTATCTCAATTCTCAGCTTCTTCTGATTTCCCCAATTTACTACCATTACCACTGTCTTATTTGTGCTTGGTTTCATCCCATGTGCCTTCAGTTTTGCATTCCATTCCCCTATGCTTTACAGAAGTTCTTCCTCAGAGTCTGCCTGTAATGCCATGTTGTCTGCATACAGTAACTTTGATATTACCCTTCCATCCGGTTTGCTAATGTAGTCCATCACCAGTATGAACAGTAGTGGGCTCAGAGCTGAGCCCTGGTGTACACCCACTTCCCAATGGGAGCCCCTCTGAGAGGCCTAATGTTTCTGGGACTTTAAATCACTGCAGTACTGCCCAGATCAGCTTTCTTGGGACCTCATTATATGCTTTCACCAAGACTAGGAATGCCCAGCTGGACTCTTTCCTCATCTCTAACTTCTTTGACTATCTGTCTCACTGCAAACATCGGGTTAGTTGTGCTGCACCCTGATCTGAATCAGAACTACTCATCGCCCATCTTAAGTTCTACTACTCTGCATATCAGTTTATCAATCACACTCCAGAAAGTACAGTTGTGTACACTTAATATAGAGGTTAGAGTGTATTCACTGTTGCAATCATCACACTTGGGTTATCCTGCTAGGGGTGGCCCTCAGTCGGTCTGAATACCAGAGACTTAGTATTTCTGAGTCATCAGTTTTTCTTGCCCCAAATGTCAGGAGACCCCAATAGGGAGCTAAGTTATGGTGGAGTAACACCACCAGTAGAAAGTAAATACCAATAACCCATGTAAGGGTGAGGAAGAGAGAGAGAGAGAGAGAGAGAGAGAGAGACAAGGGAGCTGGAGGGTGGGAAACCAGGACTGCAACAGCAAATACACTCTAACATCTACATTTATGGTAAGTCTACACAAAGTACAGTTTTGTACCTACCATAAATGTAGATGTCTGATAGGTATACATCTGCAGTCCGAACATATGGGTTGTCCTGCCTCAGGCAGCCCTTCAGTCGGCCGGATTCCAAAGTCTGGGTCTGGTCTCGGCTGATGTCGCACTTCACCCGACGTCATAGCTGCTGTTTATCGGGTATAAAGGCATCAGCCGACGCCATTTTCCTCAGTGTTTCTTGCCCCAGATGCCAAGTGCCCTCTAGGAAGGCTAAATTTGGATAAATGCAAATAATTCCAAACAGTAGAGAGCAAACAATATAAATATACATATATACAAACAAATAGACCATAATAGATTCCCCCAGCTAGCTAAAAGAGGGGTAAATACCCTAGGAATACCACAGAGGGGAAGGAGGGAGGGTAATCCTGACTGCAGATTCATACCTATTGGACATCTACATTTATGGTAGGTACAAAACTGTACTATGTCCTTCAAGGATGCATCTGCAGTCCTAACATATGGGTAGAATACCATAGCCAAACTGGGGGAGGAGACACTAAGATAAAGATGGTGTAGTTAAGATCCCTTGCAAAACAGCAGTTGCAAAACCTGCTCGAGATCTAGAGTATAAGGGAAGATTATAATGCTTGGCAAATGTATGCACGGAGCTCCAAGTAGCAGCTTCTAAAATGTCTTTGGTAGCTACTCCTCATAGGAAAGCTGTAGTGGTGGCTGTAGCTCTTGTGGAATGAGGTCAGATATCAGGAGTTGTCTTTCCATGAAAAGAGTAGCAAAATCAAATGCAATTTCCTATCCATTTTGAGACTGTCTGTTTTGAAATTGCTTTTCCTTGCATTCCTGTTGCATATGCTACCAGAAGCTGGTCAGTTTTTCTGCTGGTCTTAGTTCTGTCCAGATAGTAGCGTAATTGTCTGTGCACATCCAAGGTATGTAGCAGTCTTTCCCCCCTGTTCTGTGGGTTGGGGAAGAATGTAGGTAAATGAATCGCTTGGTTCAATGATACTCTGGAGACCACTTTTGGCATAAAGGTAGGGTTAGTTCTCAGAGAGACTCTGTCCTGATGGAAGATAAGGAAGGGTTGTACTGCCATTAATGCCTGTAACTCAGATACCCTTTTGCGAAGTGATTGCTAGCAGGAAAGCAGTTTTCCAAGACAAGAACTGTAATTCTGCTGTTGCTGCTGGTTCAAAAGGGGAAGTGTTAACTTTTCCAGCACAAAGTTGAGATCCCATGTAGGTAAAGGTGGTTTCCTTGGAGGTTTTACATTTTTGATTCCTCTCAAGAACTGCCTGAGTAGAGGATGAGAGAAGACAGGAGGATCCATGTTGTATTCTGCTGAAATTGCTGATGCATGAATCTTAATGGAGGAGTAAGACAGGCCATTGTGGAACAGTTCTGCTAAATATTCCAGGATGTGTGCTATGTTTGCCAATGAGACATTTTCTCCCTTTGCTGCACTCCAAATGAGGTATCTTTTCCACTTGGCTGAATAAGTCTTCCTTGTGGAGGGTCTGCGTGCCTCCAGGATAATGTCCTTAACCCTCTGAGATAAACCTGGGTTATTTTGTTTTATGCAATATTCCAAGCAGCTAGCTGCAGTGTTTTCAAGTTTGGATGTAGGATCTTGTAGTTGTCCTGTGTTAGAAGTAAGGGACATAGAGGTAGAGGCCATGCGCGTGTCCGAGACATGCTTCTCAGTAGCGGGTACCAATGTTGCCTCGGCCAGTCTGGAGCCATCAGGATTACCCTTGGCTGGTCCTCTCTGATCTTCAGTAGAACTTTGTACATCAAGGGAAGAGGTGGAAATGCATATGCTGTCAGGTTTTTCCAGCTGAAGGAAAGGGAGTCCACCCTCCAAGCAAGTGGGTGGTATGTTCTTGTGCAGAATTTCTTCAATTGGTGGTTGTGTGGAGAGGCGAACAGGTCCATCTCTGGTAGTCCCCATTTCTTTGTTATGGCTTTGAAGATATCTGGATGCAGCATCCATTCGTGAGCATCCGTGGTAGTCCTGCTTAAGGTGTCTGCTAGAGAGTTTTCTTTTCCTGGTACAAATCTGGCCTGAAGTTGAATGTTGAGATTCAGGGCCACATTCCACAGGTCCATTGCCATCCGGCATAGAGGATATGAATGTGTACCTCCCTGTTTGTTGATGTACCACTTGACTGTGGTATTGTCCGTCCTTATCAGCAGATGACCCTGTTGAAGGAGTGGTCTGAATGCCTGGATCGCATGCTTCACTGCCAGCATCTCCTTTAGATTTATGTGTAGATTCAGCTGGTCTTGGGTCCATAGGCCTTTTATACACTTGTCCACCATGTCTGCCCCCCATCCTAGGTCTGAGGCGTCCGTGGTGATGGTCTGGCTTGGATGAGGTTTGTGGAAAGGCAAGCCTCTGTTCAACTGACAGGCCTGAGCCCACCACAGGAATTCTTGCTTCAGGCATGGAATTATTGGAATCTGGGCTTCTAGACTGTGCTTGTGTTGAGACCATACATTCCTTAGGTACCATTGTAGCTTTCTCATATGCAGCCTGGCATACGGAAAGCACAGTTTTGTACCTACCATAAATGTAGATGTCCGAGAGGTATGCATCTGCAGTCCTAACATATGGGTTGTCCTGCCTCAGGCAGCCCTTCGGTCGGCCGGATTCCAAAGTCTGGGTCTGGCCTCGGCTGATGTCGCACTTCACCCGACGTCATAGCTGCTGTCAATTGGGTATAAAGGCATCAGCCAATGCCATTTTCCTCAGTGTTTCTTGCCCCAGGTGCCCTCTAGGAAGGCTAAATTTGGATAAATGCAAATGATTCCAAACAGTAGAGAGCAACAAAAATAAACATGTATATACATATATACAAACAAATACACCATAATAGATTCCCCCAGCTAGCTACAAGATGGGCAAATACCCTAGGAGTACCACAGAGGAAGGAGGGTGGTAATCCTGACTGCAGATGCATACCTCGGACATCTACATTTATGGTAGGTACAAAACTGTACTATGTCCTTCAAGGATGCATCTGCAGTCCTAACATATGGGTAGAATACCATAGCCAAACGGGGAGGAGGCACTAAGAAGATTATGGTGTAGTTAAGATCCCTTGCAAAACAGCAGTGGCAAAACCTGCTCGGATCTGGAGTATAAAGGTAGATTATAATGCTTGGCAAATGTATGCACAGAGCTCCAAGTAGCAGCCTCTAAAATGTCTTTGGTAGCCACTCCTCGTGAAGAAAGCTGTAGTAGTGGCTGTAGCCCTTGTGGAGTGAGGTCTGATGTTTTCTGGAGTTGTCTTTCCATGAAAAGAGTAACAAAATCTAATGCAATTTCCTATCCATTTTGAGATTGTCTGTTTTGAAATTGCTTTTCCTTCCATTCCTGTTGCATATGCTACCAGAAGCTGGTCAGTTTTTCTATTGTTCTTGGTTCTGTCCAGGTAGTAGCGCAGTTGCCTGTGCACATCCAAGGTATGCAGTAGTCTTTCCCCCCTGTTCTGTGGGTTGGGGAAGAATGTTGGTAGGTGGATTGCTTGGTTTAATGATACCCTGGAGACCACCTTTGGCATAAAAGTAGGATTAGTTCTCAAGGACACTCTATCCTGATGGAAGATAAGGAAGGGCTGTACTGCCATTAATGTCTGTAATTCAGAAACCCTTCTTGCTGAAGTGATTGCAAGCAGGAAAGCAGTTTTCCAAGATAAGAACTGTAATTCTGCTGTTGCTGCTGGTTCAAAAGGGGGTAGTGTTAACTTTTCTAACACAAAGTTCAGGTCCCACATAGGCAAAGGTGGCTTCCTTGGAGGTTTTACATTTTTAATTCCTCTCAGAAACTGCCTGAGTAGAGGATGAGAGAAGACTGAAGGATCCATGCTGTATTCTGCTGAAATTGCTGATGCATGAATCTTAATGGAGGAGTAAGACAGGCCATTGTGGAAAAGCTCTGCTAAATATTCCAGGATGTTAGCTATGTTTGCCAATGACACATTTTCCCCTTTTGCTGCACTCCAAATGAGGTATCTTTTCCATTTTGCTGAATAAGTTTTCCTTGTGGAGGGTCTGCGAGCCTCTAGGATAATGTCTTTAACCCTTTGAGATAAATCTGGGTTATTTTTTTTATGTAATGTTCCAAGCAGCTAGCTGCAGTGTTTTCAAGTTTGGATGCAGGATTTTGAAGTTGTTCTGTGTTAGCAGTAAAGGAACTAGAGGTAGAGGCCATCGTGCCCGAGACATACTCCTCAGTAGCGGGTACCAATGCTGCCTCGGCCAGTCTGGAGCTATCAGGATGATCCTTGGGTGATCTTCTTTGATCTTCAGTAGTACTTTGTGCATCAAAGGAAGAGGTGGGAATGCATATGCTGTCAGGTTTTCCCAACTGAAGGATAGGGAGTCCACCTTCCAAGCAAGTGGGTGGTAAGTCCTTGTGCAGAATTTTCTCAATTGGTGGTTGTGTGGGGATGCGAACAGGTCTATTTCTGGTAGTCCCCATTTCTTTGTAATGGATTTGAAGATGTCTGGATGCAGCATCCATTCGTGGGCATTCGTGGTATTTCTGCTTAAGATGTCTGCTAGTATATTTTCTTTTCCTGGCACAAATATGGCCTGGAGCTGAATGTTGAGGTTCAGGGCCACATTCCAGAGGTCCATTGCCATCCGGCATAGAGGATATGAATGTGTGCCTCCCTGTTTGTTGATATACCACATAACTGTGTTGTTGTCCGTCCTTATCAGCAAATGACCTTGTTGAAGAAACTGTCTGAATGTCTGAATTGCCTGTTTTACTGCCAGCATCTCTTTTTGATTTATGTGCAGGTTCAGCTGGTCTTGTGTCCATAGGCCTTGTATACACTTGTCTACCATGTGAGCCCCCCAACCGAGGTCTGAGGCGTCCGTGGTGATAGTCTGGCTTGGGTGAGGCCTGTGGAAAGGCAGTCCTTTGTTCAATTGACAGGCCTGAGCCCAGCACTGGAATTCTTGCTTCAGGCATGGAATTATTGGAATTTGGGCTTCTAGGCTGTGCTTGTGCTGAGATCATAAATTCCTTAGGTACCATTGCAACTTCCTCATATGTAGTCTGGCATGTGGAATCAATATTATGCAGGATGCCATGTAACCCAGGGCTTGCAGGACTTTCCTTGCAGTAAGCTGGTTCTGCGTTGTTAATGCCATGAAATGGTAGTTGCTTTTGCTTTTCTGTTGTGAGGAATGCCATTTGTTTTGATGTGTCCAGTTCTGCACCCAAGAAGGTTATCCTTTGGGATGGTATCAGCCTTGACTTTTTTATGTTGACTGTGTATCCCAGGGCTTGCAATAGGTGAATAACCTTTGTCAAATCTTTTGTTAACTTGTTTTTGTTGTCCGCTTGTAACAGGCAGTCGTCCAGGTATGGATAAATTTGAATTCCCTGAAGCCTGCAATGAGCAATTACTGATGCCAGGCATTTCGTGAATACTCTGGGCGCAGTAGATAAGCCAAAAGGCAATGCTGAGAATTGATAATGTTCTGATCCTGCAAGAAATCTGAGGTATCTTCTGCAATCTGGTCGTATGGGGACGTGCAGGTATGCCTCCTTGAGATCTAGAGTCACCAGCCAAGACTCCTTGCCCAGCATGGGAAGAAGTTGCTGTAGGGTCAGCATCTTGAATTTTGGAACAATTAGATATGTGTTCAGAGCGGACAGGTCGAGAATAGGTCTCCATTGGTTTTCCTTTCTTGGTACCAAGAAAAGTCTGGAGTAAAATCCTTGTCCTTGTTCCATAGACGGTACCTTTTCTATAGCTCTCATCCTTAGTAAGTGGTCGATTTGTTCTAGAGCTTGTTTTTGGTTTGGTGGTAGGTTTGGCATTCCTCTCTTCCTTGGTAGAGTATGGAAGTGAAACCTGTAACCTTTGTCTATTGTCTGTAAAATCCATTTGTCTCCTGTTATGTAATGCCAGTTTACTGAAAACAAGGCTAGCTTTCCGCCTAAGGGTGCTTCTAGTTGTTCCCTGGTAGGCGCTATCAGAGCCAAGTCACTGTGACTGTCCTGTGGGAGTGGTAGTGGCTGCATCTGTGGCAGTACTTCTCTCGTTGTTAGGCTGCCACTGGCGTCCCTGTAGGCACCTCTGGATTGACCTCTGCCTCTTGGGCGCCTATTTCTGCCTCTCTGTGCTCTGGTGGTGTCTGGAAAGGACCAATTCTTCGAAGGCCAATTCCTACTAAACCTCGGAGGCTGGACCTGTAAGAAATCCTTGACTGTTTGGCAGATTTTGCTTTATCTTCCACCTTCTTTAACACTTGCTGTGCAGGAGAGCCAAACAAACTGTGTTTTTCCATGGGAGCATCTAGGAGCTTTGACTTTACATGGTCTGGTAAGGATTGCTCTTTTAACCATGCATGCCTTCTGATCACTGTACCAGTCATAGCTGATCTAAAGGAAGCCTCCAGTGCATCATAGCCGCATTTTAAGGAATGATTACTGACCTGTTGAGTGTTATGTACCAAATCCTGAAGGGACTTATGGTCTATAGGTTCAGGAGAGGACAGTTTTTTAGTTAGCTGATCTAACAAAAATTCCTGATACTGAATCATGTGGAATTGACAGTTTAAGGCCCCACCCGAAAGAGTAGCAGAAGTATAAACTTTTTTACCCCATCTCTCTAATGCTCTAGATTCTCTTTCAGAGGGGAGGGGGTTTTTGGCAGAGGCAGCTGCTACAGCTTTGGGGCCCTGTGAAATAGTTTCAGGATCTGCAATAGGAGCCTTATACAAGTGATAATGGGTGTCCGGGACCCTGTAGTATCTGTCGGGCTTAGCAGGGGCCGGGGGGAGAGAGTCAGGGGCAGTACAAGCATCATTAAATGCATCATCCACAACTGTAAGTACTGGAGGAATGGCTAAAGGCCTATGCTGTGGCAAATGTAAAAAGGTCCTAAGCCTTTTCCTAGAATCTGAAAAATCCTGGCCCTGCCATTGGAATTGTTCTCTCATAGCATGCAAGGTTTCCCCAAAAGAAAATTCCTCAGGAGGAGAGGCAGAAGGAATTGAGTCTTCTGCGTCAGAGTCCTCATATGGAGAATAAGGGCCTTCTGGAGGATTTGAGTTTTCTGAATCATCAGAGGAATAATCTGTAGAAACTGGCTCAGGGGGCTCTGCTCTAGGCCTCTTCTCTGGAGGGGGATGAGAGGCCCTGTCAGGGTGAGGCTGGGATCCCCTGATCAAAGAAATGAGATCCTCTGCCAGGCTAAGCATTTGGGTACTAGAGCTAGGCCTGTGTGAGGGGGGTTTTAGCAGGCAAGGCCTTAGAAGATTTAGCTGCTTTAGCCCTAGAGAAAGCCTTGATAGACATGGATGCAGGGGGCCTAGCAGCTCCACGTGCAGGAGTAGATATGACTAAGGGAATAGTATCTGATAAATCCTGAGAACCTGCAACAGCAGGTGGAAATTCAGTAGCAGATTCAGCCATGCTGGATGAGGCCTCGGTTGTAGGAGGCATGCTTTCGGCCGAAGGAAGAACCGAGGACTCGGTTTCAGCCGAAACAGAGACACTCGCGGTTGGCTTAACCGCGGTTTCGGCTGAAACCGCAGACCGCGAATGTCGGTCCTTTTCCTTACGCTTTTTAGCTAATTGTGAAGTCGGAGTCTCCGACGGCATGCTGTAAGCAAAAGCGGGGCCGAAAAACTCCTTTGCAAACTCCGACCGACGTCTAAGTGTCCGTCGGTTGAAGGAAGCACAGGCTAGACAAGCTGCTACGCGCGTGGTCTGGGCCTAAGCAAGGAAGGCAGTAAGAGTGGAAATCCTTATGAGGTATTTGTTTCCCACAAGTTAAACAGTTATTTACTTTTTCTGACATCGGCTGAGGCAAGAAAGAGTCCCCAATGGGGTACTTAGCTTTTTAGAAGTCTTCGGTAGTAGTAATCTCTGGTTCTGACTGACCGGCACTTGCGAACAGCTTCTGCTTCGGGCGCCACGCGGCAAGAAAGACTGAGGAAAATGGCGTCGGCTGATGCCTTTATACCCAACTGACAGCAGCTATGACGTCGGGTGAAGTGCGACATCAGCCGAGGCCAGACCCAGACTTTGGATTCCGGCCGACCGAAGGGCTGCCTGAGGCAGGACAACCCATATGTTAGGACTGCAGATGCATCCTTGAAGGACATCCAATATTATGCAGGATGCCACGTAGCCCAGGGCTTGCAGGACTTTCCTTGCAGTAAGCTGAGTTTGTGTTAATGTCATGAAGTAGACTGGTAGTTGCTTTTGTTTTTCTTCTGTGAGAAAAGCCATCTGAGTTGATGTATCCAGTTCTGCACCCAAGAATGTTATCCTTTGGGATGGTACTAGTCTTGACTTTTGCATGTTGACTGTGTATCCCAAGGCTTGCAACAGTTGTATGACATTTTCCAAATCTTTTGTTAATTTTGCCTTGTTGTCCGCTTGTATTAGGCAGTCGTCCAGGTATGGGTAAATTTGAATTCCCTGAAGCCTGCAATGAGCAATTACTGATGCCAGGCATTTCGTGAATACTCTGGGCGCAGTAGATAAGCCAAAAGGCAATGCTGAGAATTGATAATGCTCTGATCCTGCAAGAAATCTGAGGTGTCTTCTGCAATCTGGTCGATAGGGACGCAGGTATGCCTCCTTGAGATCTAGAGTCACCAGCCAAGACTCCTTGCCCAGCATGGGAAGAAGCTGCTGGAGGGTCAGCATTTTGAATTTTGGAACAATGAGATATGTGTTCAGTGTGGACAAGTCTAGAATAGGTCTCCATTGATTTTCTTTTCTTGGTACAAGGAAAAGCCTGGAGTAAAATCCTTGGCCTTTTTCCATAGGTGGTACCTCTTCTATAGCTCTCATCCTTAGTAAGTTGTTGATTTGTCTTAGAGCCGCCTGTTTTTGGCTTGGTGGTAGGTTTGGCATTCCTCTCTTTTTGGTAGAGTGTGGAAGTGAAACCTGTAGCCCTTGTCTATTGTTTGTAAAGTCCATTTGTCTCCTGTAATGTAATGCCAGTTGTCGGAAAATAAGGCTAGCTTTCCCCAAGGGTGCTTCCAGTTGTTCCCTGGTAGGCGGAACTAGAGCCAAGTCATTGTCTGCCCTGTGGAAGTGGTTGTAGTTGAATCTGTGGCAGTACTTCTCTGGTTGGTAGGTTGCCACTGACGTCCCTTGTAGGCACCCTAGATTGACCTCTGCCTCTTGGGCCTATTTCTGCCTCTCTGCGCTCTGGAGTTGTCTGGAAAGGACCAATTCTTCGAAGGCCAATTTCTGCTAAACCTCGGAGGTTGGACCTGTAAGAAATCCTTGACTGTTTGGACAGATTTTGCTTTTTCTTCCACCTTCTTTAGAACCTCCTGTGCAGGGGAGCCAAACAAACTTTGTTTCTCCATGGGAGCATCTAGGAGTTTTGACTTAACATGGTCTGGTAAGGATTGTTCTTTTAAACCAGGCATGCCTTCGAATCACTGTTCCAGTCATAGCTGATCTAAAGGAAGCCTCCAGTGCATCATAGCCACATTTTAAGAAATGGTTACTGACCTGCTGAGAGTTATGTACCAAATCCTGAAGGGACTTGCGGTCTAAAGGTTCAGGAGAAGACAGTTTTTTATTTAGCTGGTCTAACAAAAATTCCTGGTACTGAATCATGTGAAATTGACAGTTCAAGGCCCCGAAAGAGTAGCAGAAGTATAAACCTTTTACCCCATCTCTAATGCTCTAGATTCCCTTTCAGAGGAAGAGGGTTTTGGCAGAGTCAGCTGCCACACCTTAGGGCCCTGTGAAATGGTTTCAGGGTCTGCAACAGCAGCCTTATACAAATGGTAGTGTGTGTCCGGGACCCTGTAATATCTGTCTGGCTTGGCAGGGGCCGGAGGAAGAGAATCAGGGGCAGTACAGGCATCATTATATGCATCAACAACTGTTAGTACTGGCGGAATGGCTAAAGGCCTATGCTGTGGTAAGTGTAAAAAGGTCCTTAGCCTTTTCCTTGAATCTGAAAAATCCTGGCCCTGCCATTGGAAGTGTTCCCTCATAGCATGCAAGGTTTCCCCAAAGGAAAATTCTTCAGGAGGAGAAGCAGAAGGAATGGAGTCTTCTGCATCAGAATCATCATAAGGAAAATATGGGCCTTCGTGAGGGTCTGAAATGTCTGAGTCATCCGAGGAATAATCTGTAGAGACAGGTTCCGGGGGTTCAGGCCTAGGCCTCTTGTCTGGAGGGGGCTGAGAGGCCCTGTTTGGGTGAGGTTGGGATCCCCTGATCAAAGAAATGAGATCCTCAGCCAGGCTGAGTATTTGGGAACTAGAGCTAGGCCTATGTGAAGGAGTTTTAGCAGGTAAGGCCTTAGAAGATTCAGCTGCTTTAGCCCTGGCAAAAGCCTTGATAGACATAGAAGCAGGGGGTCTAGCAGCCCCACGTGCAGGGGTAGATATGTCTAAAGGAATAGTGTCTGACAAATCCTGGGTGCCTGCTTCTGTAGCAGTAAATTCAGTAGCAGATTCAGCCATGCTCTGTGAGGCCTTATAAACCAGCCTTTCCTGGAAAAACTCGCCCGGTTTTAGCAAACAAACCTTCCTAACCTGGTTCAGCGACCGGGCAATTCCTTTTGTAGCTAATTTTCAGTCTGGGGCATTTGTATGGGGAACACCTTGCAACTCCACCGGGGTAAGTGCCGGGGCCGGTTAAAGGGCCCGGCAAAAGTATAAGCCTCTTCCTAGCAGAGAGTAAGGAATCTTGAGGTTTTTTAAGAAACATTTTTTGGGAACCTGAGAGGATCCCCCCGGGTTGTTTTATTTAAAAAAAAAAAAAATAAAAAAAAAAAAAAAAAAAAAAAAAAAAAAACAAAAAAAAAAAAAAAAAAAAAAACAAAAAAAAAAAAAAAAAAAAAAAAAAAATAAAAAAAAAAAAAAAAAAAAAAAAAAAAAAAAAAAAAAAAAAAAAAAAAAGGGGGGGGGGGGGGGGGGGGGGGGGGGGGGGGGGGCGGGGGGGGGGGGGGGGGGGGGGGGGGGGGGGGGGGGGGGTGGGGGGGGGGGGGGGGGGGGGGGGGTGGGGGGGGGGGGGGGGGGGGGGGGGGGGGGGGGGGGGGGGGGGGGGGGGGGGGGGGCTTGAAAGGCAAAATCCAAAGAGATTGCCTTTTGTCTCCCCCATTGTTTTTTGGGAAAAGTAATAATTTTACCCCCGGCAATTATGGGTTTTTACTCCTTTCTTTGCCCAATGTCCTCTCTCAAAAATTATAGTTTGTAACTGGTCAGATTTCCTAAAGGTCTTAGTCCTATCCCGGTACAATCTGAGCTGTCTGTGCACATCTAACGAGTGCATGATCCTTTCCCCCTTATTTTGAGGTTTAGGGAAAAAGGTGGGTAAATGAATAGATTGAGAGCCACACTGGACACCACTTTAGGCATGAAAGTTGGGTTAGTCCTGAGGAAGACCCTGTCAGCATGAAAAATGATGAAAGGTTCCGAAGCCATAAATGCTTGTAGCTCAGACACTCTTCTAGCTGAAGTGATGGCCAGAAGCAAGGCTGTTTTCCAAGAGAGGAATTTTAACTCTGCTGAAGCTGTAAGCTCAAAGGGGGAGAGCGTGAGCTTTTCCCAACACAAAGTTAAGGTCCCAAGCAGGGGTAGGGGCTCTTCTTGGTGGCCTTAAGTTGTTAGCCCCTCTTAGCCCCTCTCACGAACTGTTTGATGAGCGGATGTGAAAAGAGAGGTGGCTTAGTGCTGTAATGCGCAGAGATGGCAGAGGCATGGATTTTAATGGAAGAGAAGGATAGGCCCCTGTGGAGTATTTCTGCTAGGTAATCCAGGATGAGAGGTAAGGAGGGCTGTGCTCATAGGTTCATAGATTAGTACTAAGCTAACTGCCCTTGCGAGCCATTATAAGCCTAGCCAATTATCCCTTGTGAGACTCAAACCCTGCACCTTGTGTTTGTAAGGCAAACACCTTAACCATTAAGGCCACCCTCCCAACCCTGGGTCAGTTCCTTTAGTCTGGACCCAGGAACAATATCTTTTTCCACTTGTCAGCATAGGATTTTCTAGTACTGGGTCGTCTAGCTTCACGTATGATATCCAGGGCCTGTTTGCTTAAGCTGGCCACTGGAGGAGAAGTCAAGAAATAAGCCAGGCTGCTAGGTTCAGGGTCGGCAACAGTGGATGCAAGACCTCTCCCTCCTGCTGAGTCAGGAGAGTTGGAATCTGGGGGAGGTGCCATGGAGGCAATGGGGGCAAACTGCGGAGTAGTGGATACCAGTGTTGGCGTGACCAGTCTGGGGCAATCAGGATTGCCCTTGTCTTTCCTCCCTTATTTTGAGTAATACTTACGGACTTATGGTGTACTCCCCTCCCCCTCTGCCCCAATGTCCTCTCTCAACTTATAAATATACCCCATAATTAGGGACGCCATCTTTCTTCTCCTGCTCTCTACCTAGCTACTGTGCACTCCGTTTTGGGCGCTTGACCAACAGTAGGTCCTGGTGAACCAGTACATCCCTGTACTTAAACACCTGAAATCACCCTCCTGGAAGCCTCTGAAAACTAGTCCGAACTAGGTATTTACCCACCAGCTCCCTGAGAGACCAACCTTTGTTTTAAAGACAGTGAAAGTATGTGCTGATCCAGCTACTAGAACTATGTACCAACATTTAAGGTTTAAAGACTCTACTACATTAGGCAAGCTTCCCACTCAGGATAGCCAGCAGCCAACACCCCCACATTTATCTTATTTTTGCTCTTTAGCTAACCCTTTTATCCAGCCTACTCTCTATTTTAATAAGTAGCCTAACCCCCTCTCTCCTGTAGCCTGCCACCTTTGTATGTGAACATTTGCTGCAATTAAGTGACTGGCCACTTGGTGGCGCATTACCATAAGCTTTCTGCATCTCAATTCCTACACTTATTTCTTTACTATACCTCCCCAACCCTGTTTTCAAGCTTAAACTTTTCACAGACTTATTCCTTTTACCTTTCCCACCCTTGCCCTAGGGTGCCTTTAACCACACTCTTATTCTCTGACATGCGTACTTTTCTCTTTCTAGCCTCAACTTATTTCTACATTCTCTTACTTTCAGACTTACCTGCAGAAATCTCCCACTCTATAGATTGTCATCCTCTCGTCTCTACCCGCTCTGTTCGCCCTTCGGGGTCACTCCGCTCCCCTATCCTGCCCCCAATTCTCACCCGCCCTCAGTGGTCCTACATTTATTCCTCCATAGACACACCCCCTACAAACCTACTCCAATCATACTAACCTTATCTTTACCACACCCAGTCTTTATCTCTTAAGACACACCCACTGATATTTAATCTTTCATCCCCTTTGGCAATATATACCACTTACTGCCACATGTCCTAACCTATCTATAAATCCTATCTCAACTTTAAATTCCCACCTCTCTATAAATACTAAATTCTTCTCAATTATGCCATACCAATTACAACTATTAATAGTAGTCTCTCTCCTACCTGTTCTAACTACAACCTACCTCTTAACCTCCTATGAGCAACCCCTCTTACTCTACCCTCCTCTTCCCTTCCAAACACATTTTAACACCTACACTAGCCATATCTCCAAACTTCATTAATTTCACTTGCAAACCCAGCTACTTATTGGCTAAATATCACCGATTAGTACACATCAAATATAGTAACCTAAAAAATAAAAAAATTGTTCAACTTCCATTGTAAGCCTCTCCAATCTAAGCACTTTACATTCCTCCACTCCTTAATAGATGGGGACATTCATCCTAACCCTGGACCAAACTCTACCCATATCACCACAAACTAACCTATACAAAACAAGCCCCCTGACATTGACCAAACTCTCCAATTCACTCTCTATAGCTCATCTAAATATACGTAATTTCTGCAATAAAATAGCTCAAGTTCATGCCCTTCTAAATGTCCACCAGTTTGACATTCTTTGTTTATCAGAAACATGGCTTAAACCCACAATAAAAAAACATGAAATCACCCCCCCAGGTTATAGCATCATTCGACTTGACCTCACAATCAAAAAAGGTGGAGGGGTAGCAATTCTCTACAAAGCAGAATTTCAAGTTAGCACTGTAAATCTTACCCTACCGTTAGATAATAGTGCCAAATAATCATCTTTAAACTCCAGCTTAACGCACACAAAGCCATAAACATCATCTGCTCCTATCTTCCCCCAGGAAATAACGATAGTATACTTTAATGCATTCTAAACTGGCTTTCTACTAACCTCCTTGAAGAAACCATAGTCCTAGGAGACTTTAATATAGACTGGAATTCATGAAACAGCACTAACCCCACCACCCTTATTAAAGTACAGTTTTGTACCTACCATAAATGTAGATGTCCGATAGATATGCAACTGCGGTCCTTACATATGGGTTGTCCTGCCTCAGGCAGCCCTCGGTCGGCCGGATTCCAAAGTCTGGGTGCGGCGTCGGCTGATGTCACCTCCTCCCCGACGTCAGAGCGGCTGGGGTACAAAAGCATCAGCCGGCGCCATCTTCCTCAGTGTTTCTTGCCCCAGATGCCAGGTGCCCTCCAAGGAAGGCTAAATTTAGAACTGGATGAAAATTCCAGAAAAACACAATAGCAATAAACAGATACACCATAACAGATATCCCCAGCTAAGTATAAAAGGAGGGAAGTGGACCCAATACACAGAGGGGTAGGAGGGAGGGAAAACCTGACTGCAGTTGCATATCTATCGGACATCTACATTTATGGTAGGTACAAAACTGTACTATGTCCTTCAAGAATGCAACTGCAGTCCTTACATATGAGTTGAATACCATAGCCAAGCTGGGGGTGGTAGGCTCTAAGATAAGGATGGTGTAGCTAGAATGCCCTGCAGGACTGCAGAAGCAAAGCCTGCTCGGGATCTGGAATATAAAGGTAGGTGGTAGTGCTTGGAAAATGTATGCACGGAGCTCCATGTAGCAGCTTCTAGAATGTCCTTTGTAGCCACCCCTCTTAGGAAGGCTGTGGAGGTGGCTGTAGCTCTGGTGGAGTGTGGCCCGATATTGGCTGGCACACCTTTTCCATGGATGCAATGTCCAATCCATTTTGAAATTGTTTGTTTGGAAATTGCCTATACTTGCACTCCCGGAGCGTATGCCACAAATAGTTGGTCAGACTTCCTGTTGTCCTTTGTTCTGTCCAAGTAGTAGCGTAGTTGTCTGTGTATGTCCAAAGTGTGCAGCAACTTTTCCCCTTTATTTTGAGGATTGGGGAAAAATGTGGGAAGGTGAATTGCTTGATTTAGAGACACCCTGGATATCACTTTTGGCATAAAAGAAGGATTGGTTCTTAAAGAAACCCTGTCCTGATGGAAAATGAGAAATGGAGGTACTGCCATGAGGGCCTGTCTCTCCAAAACTCTCCTTGATGAGGTGATTGCCAACAGGAAAACTGTTTTCCAGGAAAGAAATTGCAATTCTGAAGATGCTGCTGGTTCAAAAGGAGGAAGAGTTAATTTTTCCAACACGAAGTTGAGGTCCCATGCAGGCACTGGTGGTTTTCTGGGAGGCTTAATATTCTTTATCCCTCTTAGAAATTGTCTTAGTAAAGGATGTGAAAACACAGGAGGATCAGTGCTGTATGATGCTGAAATTGCTGAAGCGTGTATTTTTATGGAAGAATAGGAAAGTCCATTATGCAGCATTTCTGCCAAGTATTCCAATATCTGTGGGATGCTCAATACTGATGCATCCTGTCCCTTGTTGGTATTCCAGATGTTGAATCTCTTCCATTTGGCTGAATAAGTCTTTCTGGTGGAAGGTCTGCGTGCTTCCAATAATATTTGTTGAACTTCCTTGGAAAGAGAACTATGGGTAGAAATCATGGAACCCTCCAGGCTGTCAGCTGCAGAGTTTGCAGGTTGGGATGAACCGTCCTGTAATTGTGCTGAGTCAAAAGTAGAGGCCACTGAGGCAGGGGCCATGGGTTGGTGCAAGTTATGCTCCTTAGTAATGGGTACCAGTGCTGTCTTGGCCAATCTGGAGCTATTAAGATGCCTTTCTGTTGCTCTGCTTTGATCTTCAGTAACACCTTGCTCATTAATGGTAGAGGTGGGAATGCATAGATTGTTAGAGAGTTCTAGCTGAATGAAAGAGCATCTATTCTCCAGGCTTGTGGATGCTGTGTCCTCGAGCAGAACTTTTTCAGATGATGATTGAGGTGGGAGGCAAAGAGATCTATGTCCGGCCTCCCCCATGCATGGGTTATTTGAGCAAAAATGTCTGGATGCAACATCCATTCGTGCGGGTCCAGGATGTTTCTGCTTAGACTGTCCGCCAGAACGTTGTCCCTGCCCAGAACAAACTGGGATTGCAGCTGTATGTTCAGTTCCAGGGACTTTTCCCAAAGAGTCATTGTTAGTCTGCAAAGGGGATAAGAATGAGTACCTCCCTGCTTGTTTATGTACCACATAACAGTGGTGTTGTCTGTCTTTATTAGCAGATGGCCTTGTTGAAGATATTTTCCGAAGGCCTCGATTGCGTGAATTACTGCTAACATCTCTTTTTGATTGATGTGTAGATGTACTTCCTGGGGGGTCCATTGCCCTTGAATGCATCTGCCGTCCATGTGCGCCCCCCATCCATGGTCTGAGGCGTCCGTTGTAATGGTTTGGCTTGTTTGAGGTTTGTTGAAAGGCATACCTTTGTTTGACTGGCTTGCTTGGGCCCACCACAAAAATTCCCTTTTTAGACCTGGGATGAGTGGGATAATTGCTTCTAAGTTGTGGCTGTGTTGAGACCATAGACTTTTTAGGTACCATTGCAGTTTTCTCATGTGTAGTCTTGCCAGTGGAATCAGTAGAATGCAAGATGCCATGAAACCCAGGGCCTGCAGGATTTTCCTTGCAGTCATCTGGGTGAGCTTTGCTAGGCTTTTGAAGTAATGTGGTAATTGTTCTTGCTTCTCTTTGTGAGGTAAGCCATTTGTGATTCTGTGTCTAGTTTGGCTCCTAGAAAAATTATTTGTTGGGATGGCAGTAGTCTTGATTTTTGTAAGTTGACTGTGCATCCCAAAGCCTGTAGTAAGTAAATGACATAATTCAAGTTTTTTGTCAAGGCTTGCTTGCTGTCCGCTTGTATAAGGCAGTCGTCCAGGTAACGGTATATTTGTATCCCCTGGAGTCTGCAGTGCGCAATTACTGATGCCAGGCATTTCGTGAATACTCTGGGCGCAGCAGATAAGCCAAAAGGCAATGCTGAGAATCGATAATGCTCTGACCCTGCAAGAAATCTGAGGTATCTTCTGCAACTGTGTCTGATTGGGACATGCAGGTATGCGTCTTTGAGGTCCAGAGTAACCAGCCAAGACCCCTTGCCCAGCATGGGAAGGAGTTGCTGTAGCGTCAGCATTTTGAATTTTGGTACAATGAGAAAAGTGTTTAGAGCGGACAAGTCCAGTATAGGTCTCCATTGCTTTTCTTTTCTTGGAACAAGGAACAGCCTTGAGTAAAATCCCTGGCCTTGTTCCTGAGGAGGAACCTTTTCTATTGCTTTGATTTTTATCAGCTTTGAAACTTGTTTGAATGCCTCTGCCCTTTGATTTTGTGGCAGGTTTGGCATGCCTTGTCTTGTTGGTAAAGTATGGAAGTGGAACCTGTAGCCTTGGTCTATTATGTCCAGAATCCATTTGTCCTTTGTTAAAATGGGTCAATTTTTTGAAAATAAGGATAATTTTCCGCCTAAAGGTGCTTCTCTGAGCCTTGGTCGGCGGTGTCAAAGTCAAGTCATTGTGATTGTCCCTGTGGAGCAGGGGATGTCCCTGCGCCACCTCTCTGATTAGTCGGTTGCCACTGGCGTCCTCTGTAGGAGCCTCTGTATTGCCCTCTTCCTCGGGTACGCCTGTTTTTTCCCCTTTGAAACTCGTCAGTGTCTGGAAAGGACCAATTCTTAGAAGGCCAATTCCTGCTGAACCTTGGTGGCTGAACCTGGAGGAAATCCTTGACTGTTTGCACTGATTTAGCCTTTTCCTCAATTGATTTCAACACATCCTGAGCATTAGCACCAAATAGCTTTTGTTTTTCCAGAGGTGCATCTAGAAGCTTTACTTTAACATGATCTGGCAATGCCTGTTCTTTCAACCATGCATGTCTACGAATGACTGCCCCTGTCATAGCTGCCCTACATGAAGCTTCCAATGCATCATAACCACACTGAAGAAAATGATTGTTAACCTGCTGAGTGTTATGGACCAAATCCTGCAATGCCTTTCTGTCTAAAGGCTCAGGAGAGGTTAACTTTTTCTGCAAATCATCCATCAAGAAATCCTGATACTGAAACATATGAAAAAGGCAATTAAGGGCTCTCATGGCAAGAGTGGATGAGGTATAAACTTTTTTCCCCCACCTCTCCAAGGACCTAGCTTCCCTGTCTGAGGGCAAAGGATTTTTGGCCGTGGATGTGGCCACCCCTTTGGTCCCCTGGGAAATTGTTTCTAGATCAACCGAATGGGCCTTAAATAAATGTTTGCGAGTTTCAGGAACCCTGTAGTATCTGTCCGGCTTGACAGGAGCAGGGGAGAAGAGAATCAGGAGAAGCACTCGAATCTGAGTACACATCATCCAGTACATCTAACACTGGAGGGATAGCTAAAGGCCTGTGTTGGGGAAGCTTAAGTAAGGTACGCAGCCGCTTCCTGGAGTCGAAGAATTCCTGACCTTGCCACAGAAAATGCTCTCTCATGGAGTGGAGAATTTCCCCAAAAGAAATATCCTCAGGAGGAGAGGCAGAAGGAACAGATTCCTCCGCATCAGAATCCTCGTAGACCTGGAAGGACTCTTCCTGGGTATCTGAGTGATCAGAGTCACCAGAGGATTCATCTGAAGAAAGGGTGTCTGTATGCTCAACCCTGGGCCTTTTGTCAGAAGGTGGCTGAGAACCTCTGTCAGGATGGGCCTGGGAGCCTCTGATTAAGGAAATTAAATCTGCAGCTAAAGTCATAATTTGTTTATCAGATGTGGGCTGAGGCAAAGCTTTAGGATGGTGAGACTTAGCCTGGCTGGCAGCCTTAGCACGTGTGTAGGCCTTGATAGACATAGACATAGGGGGCCTAGCTGCCCCACGTGCTGGAGTCACCTTGTCCACAGGTATGGTCTCAGGCAAATCCTGGGCTTCAGTTTCTGGCGGAAAATCAACAACCGGCTCAGGCTCCGGGGCCAGAGTGATCGGTAAAGCGGTGTCATCGGTCCGGAGCGGTGGAACAACCGCCTCAGAAGAGACCGATGCACTCACGGTAGTTTTTGGCGTGGTGTCGGTGGATCGCGGGCCGAGAATGTCGGTCCCGGTCTTTCCATTTTTTGGAAATATGTGGTGTCGGTTGTTCCGACGGCATGTTATAAGAGTATTTATCACCAAAAAAGTCTTCAGTAAACTCTGCCCGGCGCATGAGAGTGCGCTTATTGAAGCAAGCACAGGCCGAGACGTCGTGGTCTGGGCCAAGGCAGGGGAGGCAGTAAGAATGGAAGTCCTTATGAGGCATTTGTTTACCACAAGACTAACAGTTATTAACTTTTTCAGTTTTTTCTGACATCGGCTGAGGCAAGAAAAGGTTCCCCAACGGGGTACTTAGCTTTTTGATGACTTCGGATACGTAAAACACAGGAGCTGACCGACCGGCACTTGCGAACTGCTTCTGCTTCGGGCACCGCGCGGCAAGAAAGGCTGAGGAAGATGGCGCCGGCTGATGCTTTTGTACCCCAGCCGCTCTTGATGTCGGGGAGGAGGAGACATCAGCCGACACTGGACCCAGACTTTGGAATCCGGCCGACCGAGGGCTGCCTGAGGCAGGACAACCCATATGTAAGGACTGCAGTTGCATTCTTGAAGGACATCCTGCATAGTTTCTCGCAAGCTATAAACTCTCCCACCAGAACAAATAAACTTAACAATAAAGAAAGTACCTTGGATTGGATACTCACTAACAGTCCACATCAAACTTAAACAGGAACCCTTCCAGATGACCAAGTGACCATTCACTGATATACATTATCAGACATACAACTAGCCTAACCATCCCTAACACTATCAGAACAGTCCACACCAAAAAAAGTTTTAACCCCGAGCTGTTCCAAACAGAACTTAAACAAAGCAATTGGGCACCTCTAAAAACTCTCCCTATAAATAAAGCAGTTGAATACTTTACCACTTTCTTAACAATCCTGGACCATCATGCCCCAACACGCTCTATTAGAATTAAAACTAAACCAGCCCCTTGGCTCTCAAATAATACAAGAAAACTAAACCTATGCAGAAACAAATCCACGGCTAAATGGCGTACTACAAAGAATACTACTGATCACCAAACCTTTAGACAACATAGAAATATTACAAAAAAGCCATCCTACTAGATAAAAAGAACTATTATCTCCAACTACAACAATCCTCCCACAAGGAACCACAAAAATTTTGGACTAGTATTAACAAACTTCTATACCCAAGCAAAACTATCACCCCTAACCCTCTACGCTCCAACCCAGACAATCTGATACAAACAGCCAATGCCTTCAACTCTTTTCTCACTGATACTATCCAAAATCTTGCAAACCATTTGTCCTGACGCCTGTAATCTGCCTACTCCCATTACCCCCCCCATTATTCCATTTAGAACCAGTACCCACATCCTACATCTGCTTCCTAATCCAAAAGCTAAAATCAACCACCCCCTCAGCTGACAAACTCCCAGCAGAATTCCTGCAAAAGGAGCTAAAGCTATTGCTTATCCCATCTCCATACTGATAAATAGAACCATAAAGGAAGGTACTATCCTATCTGGAAAATGTCTCATATCATCCCACTACATAAAGGCGGGAACTCCAATGACTTTTCCAACTTTCGTCCCATAGCTCTACTCTCCCCACTTGCAAAAATAATGGAGAAATGTATTCACAAACAACTACTTAACCACCTTCTCCATCACAATCTACTAGCTGTCAACATGGTTTCCGACCATTCCATAGTACCACCACTGCCTTTTTATCCTTCACTAACTGTATCAACAAAACACACAACAATAATATTCTTTCTTCTGCATTCTTTGTTGATTTATCTAAAGCCTTCGACATGGTTAATCACCAACTCCTTCTACACATACTGAAGTCCCTTTCACTTGACCCTCTATGAATTGGTTCACATCTTACCTTGAAAATAGACAACAGGCTGTACTCTGGCAAAATAAACTATCAAATCACCTTCCTATCTCACTAGGTGTTCCACAGGGCTCCATAATAGGCCTACTCCTGTTTTCCATTTATATCAATGACCTTCATCTAACCATTCTACTCTACCTGCATTCAATATTCAGATGACTACTACAATATGTTTTAGCCACATCCCAGGCCAAACTTCAGTCTCTTACACAAAAAGCTTTCAACACTGTAGAACAATGGTTCCCTAACCACAGTCTCCTTCTCAACCCCCCAAAAAATAAACTTTTACTCTTCACACCTACCCAAAAGTCCACCCCTCTACATATCACTCTCACATCCAACAATGGTACTCATTTCTCCTGACCCTACCACCAAACTTTTAGGAATTACAATTGACAATAACCTAAACTTTGATACTCACATAAATACCACAATAAAATCAATCAGTTATCAGAAAACTAGGATCCCTCTACAGAATCAAACCTTTTCTTACACCAGTAGCTAAGACCGCTATAACCAGAACCCACTTAAATTCACCCCTATTCTATTCTTCTCCCATATACACCAACCTACCCCTCTAAAAATAACCTCAGCAAACTAGCTATATCATATAAGAATATGCTAGATTTGCTACAAGCTCTCCTTTCAGAACTCACCACTGTATGAATCTAAAACAACTAGGCTGGTTAGAATTTCTTAACCAGCTTCGATTTTACCAACTTACAATAGCCCATAAAACCCTGTATCAACCCAGAAATGCTCCAATATTCTCTACCCTCATTATACCATATAATGAGCTCAAAATTCTACGCTCCTCAAACAAAATGTTGATTAATACTACCAAATCAAAAAACTCGGCAACTCCTTGTTCTCTAACTCCGTTGGAAAAGTATGGAATCAACTACCACATGACCTCACATCTCAGACATCTCTCCCACTTTTTAAAAGGAATCTAAAACTATTTCTCAATAACCACTGGTTATGCTCCTGTACAAACCCTGACTAACTTTTATCCTCAACTCTCTTTTTCAGACTACATCCACTATAATCCTCCCTACAATGCCTCTATATACTATGTTCTGCATATAAATATATGTTAAATATTATTATTGTCACTTTGAGTAGTATAATTATGCACATCTTTTGGGAAAATTGAGTTTTCGATTCATTTTTGAAACTATGGCTACCTTTTTAAATTTCTGCATGTTTTCCTGGAGCTTTTCTCCCCGGGCCTCTACTGAAAATGGACATGTATCCAGTTAGACTAGCCTGGTCAACAAATGTAAAATAAAAAAATAAAAAAAAATAGTAAGAAGAGGAAGAGAGGGAAATGCATAGATTGAGAGGTTTGCCCACTGGAAGGATTGGGCATCCACTTTCCAGGCCTTGCTGTGAGGTTGCCTGGTGCAGAATTTGCTGAGCTGGTGGATGTAGGGGGAGGCAAATAGGTCCACCTTCGGGGTACCCCATTTCTGGGTCACAAGGCTGAAGGTGCTGTGCTTTAATTGCCACTCGTGTGGGTCCAGGAGATTTCTGCTTAAGTAGTCTGCCAGAGAGTTTTGGTTGCCTGGCAGGAATTGTGCTAGCAGGTGAATCTGCATGGCTGAAGCCATGTGCCAAAGGGTCATGGCTAGCATGCATAGTGGGTAAGAGTGGGTTCCTCCCTGCTTGTTGATGTACCATATCACTGTGGTGTTGTCTGTTTTGATTAGTAGAGGTAGGGGTCTGAAAGCTGCCAGAGCGTGCTGAACAGCTAGCATCTCTTTTTGATGTGCAGATGAATTTGGTTTGGGCTCCAGTGGCCATGAATGCACCTGCCGTCCAGGTGAGCACCCCAGGCATAGTCTGATGCGTCTGTGTTTAGGGTCTGGGCGGCATGGGGTTGTCAAAAGGGAAGTCCCTTGTTGTGGTTGCATACTGCTGCCCACCAAAGAAAATCTTTCCTGAGACAGGGTATCATAGGTATAATGGTTTCCAAGTCCTGAGAATGTTGACATCAAAGGCTTTTTAGGTACCACTCCTCACATGCAGTCTGGCATATGGAATTAGTAGAATGCAGGAGGTCATGAACCCATGAAACCTAGAGCTTGCAAGATTTTCCTTGCAGAAAACTGGGTTCTGGTGGCCAGTTGAGAGAAGTAGCCTATCAGATAGGCTTGTTTTTCTGGAGTTAGAAATGCCATCTGGGATGCTGTGTCCAGGCTTGCTCTCAGGAATACAATTTTTTTTGACTGGGGACTAGTTTGGATTTCTTTTCATTGATAGTATACTCCAGTGAGGTTATACTCCAGTGAGGTTAGTAAGTCCTTTACAAATGTCAGGTGCTGTAACAGATTTTTCTGTCTGCCTGAATCAGGCAGTTGTCCAAGTAAGGGTAAATTTGAATATTTCTTTGTCTGCAAAAAGCAATAGCTGGAGTAAGGCATTTTGTGACAACTCTGGGAGCAGTGGATAAGCCAAAGGGAAGTGCAGACAACTGATAATGCAGAGATCCTGCCCTGAAACGTATATAATTTCTGCAGGAATCTCTGCTTGGGATATGAAGACAGGCCTCTGAGGTCTAGAGTGGCTAAGCAGGCATCTTTGGATAGCATAGGGAGAAGCTGCTGCAGTGTGAGCATTTTGAATTTTGGTACCACCAGGAAGATGCTTAGAATAGATAGATCTAAAATTGGGTACCAGAAAAAGTCTGGAATAGAAACCTTGGCCTATCAGATCTGCAGGAACAGGCTGAATTGCCCTCATGGAGAGCAGAGAATGAACTTGGTTTTGTGTCTCTGCCCACTGGTTTGAAGGAAGATCTGGGAATCCCTTTGGGGTTGGCAACGTGTGGAAATAAAATGTGTACCCCTGGGACACTATCTTGAGGACCCATTGATCGTTGGCGATGGAGGCCCAGTTTTTTACATGGGAGGCAAGTTTTCCTCCTAGGGGCACAAGCAGATGGGCAGAGGTGAGAGAAGGAGTTGAGAACTCATTGTGAATTCTTTCCATAAGGGGATGGCTTAGCACTCCCTGGTTTAGAAGTGGGGGTACTCCATTGCTTAGATCTCTGCATACCCTGAGACTGCTGTCTGGGGGGGGGGGGTCTGTTTCCCCTAGGTCTAGTCTGAGGTGGCCTTGAGGGGGTGGAAAGAACCAATGTTTTGAAGGGCAATGGCTACTGAATCTTGGAGGCTGAACTTGCAAAATGTCTGTGTGCAAAGGCTTGGCTTTCTCTTCCATTTTTTTTTAAATCCTCTCCTTTTGGTGCCAAACAGACAGTGTTCAGTGGTGCGTACAAGAATTTTGATTTGACATGATCTGGCAAGGTCTGTTCCTTAAGCCAAGCATGCCTTCTCAGTACAGAACCAGTGACTACTGCCCTACAAGATTCTTCTAGGGTGTCAAACCCACATTACAAGGTATGCTTGCTGACTTTGCTTGCAGAATGCATATGCCCTGCAAGATTCTTCTAGGGTGTCAAACCCACATTACAAGGTATGCTTGCTGACTTTGCTTGCAGAATGCATAAGCTCCTGTAATTATTTGCCTGCACAGTCTGTAAAGGTAGATAATTTTTGCTTAACAAGTTCCATATGTTGCTGGTATTTCAGCATGTGAAACTGGCAATTCAATGCCCTAATGGCTAGAGTTGCAGAGGTGTATACTTTTTTACCCCTTCTGTCTAAAGCTCAGGAATCCCTGTCCGAAAGGGTGGGATTCTTAGCTGTAGTTGCTTTTATACCTATAGGCCCTTGGGAAATGACCTCTGGGTCAGCAGTAGGATTTTTGAAAATAAATTTGTGAGGGTCAGGAACTCTGTAGTACCCGTCTAGTTTTCTTGGAGCAGGGGGTAAAGTATCAGGAGTCAGACTGGATTCCATAAAGACATCATCCACAACATCCAGAACAGGAGGGATAGCTAAGGGTCTATGTTGTGGCAAATTTAAAGATTCTTTGAGTCTCTTTTTGGACTGAGAATAATCCTGGCAATCCCAGTGGAAATGCTCTTAAAGAATGAAGGTTTCATCAAACGAAAAAAGCCTCTGGAGGGTGAGCAGAGGGAATGGATTCCTCTGCATCAGAATCCTCATAAGCAGATGATAAAGGCATGTCTTCATATTCAGAAAAGTCAGAATCGGACTCTTGGTCAGTTAAAGCTGCTGGGGACAAGTCCCTTTTTCTCTTAGCAGGGGAAGGCTAGCTTCCCCTAATCGGCATGTTCAGGTCTTCTGCCATTTTAAGCATTTGAGATTGTGGCAAGGAAGCAGGTGCTTCAAATTGGGTCGGTTTTTTAGGCGTAGGTCGTACTCTTGGCCTTAGAAACTCAGTAGTTTTAGACAAAACTGAAGACGCGAAAGAAGTCGGTTTGGGTCGAGTATCTGTAATGGGAAGAACTTCGTCAGAAGCTGGTGCCTGCTCAGCAGCTCTGGACCCATCCAAGATAAGAGACATCCTCGGGTTCCGTACTCAATGAAGAGTCTCACGGCATACCGGATTCCGAACGGGTCTTGGTAGCGGCCTGCCAATCCATCGAAGTGGGCATCAGGGGCGGCAAAAGCGCCACAGTACCAGCGAACTGGCGACCAGCTTAAAAGAAGCATCATCGGCAGTTTTGGACCTATGCGGTGTCTCTCTTTATCCTTAAATTTTTTTTGGAAGGTCGGATGGCTTAACGAAGCCATTTCAGAATACAGAGATAGAGAGTGAAAGTATTTAGCGACATTAAGGGCCTGACAAATAGTTCGGGCATTGAACAAAGCACAAAAAGTACAGTTGTGTACACTTACCATAAATGTAGATGTTAAGAGTGTATTCACTGTTGCAGTCATCACATTTGGGTTATTCCCTGCCAGGGTAAACCTCGGCTGGCCCGAATACCAGAGACTTAGTATTTCTGCGTTGGTTGCTGTTGCTTGAGGACGGACATCAGGTCGTCAGTAGCATAAAGTATGGCAGCCGACGCCATTACATCAGTTTTTCTTGCCCTAACCTGTCAGGAGATCTCAAGTCGGAGGCCAGGCTCTAGTGGGAGAACTCCACCAGTGGAAAATAAATACCAATAAGTCCCTTTTAAGGAAAGGAGAACAACAAGTTAGAATGGTAATAAAAGGAGAAAGAAGAAAGGGGGATGGAGGGAGGGAAACCAGGACTGCAACAGTGAATACACTCAAAACTTTTACATTTATGATAAGTGTACACAACTGTACTATGTTCTTCGTGTTTCACTGTTGCAGTCATCACATTTGGGTTGATTCCCAAAGCTGAGGAAAAGGGTGGAGGCAGTCAAGGAAACTAGGAGCTGGCTAGGATGCCCTGCAAGACTGCAGAGGCAAACCCTGCCCTGGACTTGGAGAAGAGAGGCAGGTGGTAATTCTTGGTAAAAGTGTGAACAGATGTCCAGGTGGCAGCCTCCAGGACGTCCCTGGTGGGGACTCCTCTGAGGAAAGCTGCAGAGGTTGAGGCTGCTCTGGAGTAGTGTGTCCTGACCCCCTTGGGGTGAGGCTTTCCATGCTATTTGTAGCAGAAATTGATGCAGTGTGCTATCCATTTGGAAATGGTTTGTTTGGAGATGGCTTTGCCTTCTGCCCCTGTAGCAAAGCTAACCAGCAGTTGATCAGACTTTCTGAAGGATGCAGTCCTGTCTAGATAGAATCAGAGCTGTCTGTGCACATCTAGAGAGTGAAGAATCCTTTCCCCCTTGTTCTGGAGTTTAGAAAAAAAGGTGCGCAAATGAATGAATTGATTGAGAGCCACACTGGACACCACCCTTGGGCATGAAACATGGGTTAGTTCTGAGGGATACCCTGTCTGCATGAAAGATTATGAAGGGTTCCACAGCCATGAGTGCTTGCAGCTCAGAGACTCTTCTGGTTGAAGTGATGGCCAGAAGGTATGCTGTCTTCCAAGAGAGAAATTTTAGCGCTGCAGAAGCAGCTGGTTTGAAAAGGGGAAGAGTTAGCTTTTCCAATATAAAGTTAAGGTCCCAAGCTGGTGTTGCCCACCAAAGAAAATCTTTTCTGAGGCAAGGAATTATAAGTAGAAGAGTTTCCAGGTCATGAGTGTGTTGACACCAAAGGCTCTTTAGCTACCACTGAAGTTTCTTCGTATGCAGTCTGGCATATGGAATAAGTAGTATGCAAGATGCCATGAACCCCAGAGCTTGCAGGATCTTCCTTTCAGATAGCTTGAGCATGGTGGCTAGTTGAGAGAAGTAGGCTGTCAGGAAAATTTCTCTGGAGTAAGGTATGCCATCTGGGATGATGTGTCCAGACTTGCTCCCAGGAAGATTATCCCTTGGGTGGGCACCTGTTTGGATTTATTTTCGTTGATCGTGTACCCTAAGGAGGTTAGTAGGGTCTTTACAAAGGCCAGGTGCTTTAGCAGCTTTTCCTGGCTGTCTGCCTGAATACGGCAGTCATCTAGCTATGGGTAAATCTGAATATTTCTTTGTCTGCAAAAGGCAATGGCTGGAGCCAGACATTTTGTGAAAACTCTGGGAGCAGTAGATAAGCCAAAGGGAAGCACAGAGAACTGCAAGTGTCGAGATCCTGCCCTGAAGCAGAGATATTTCATACATGATTCCTTGATAGGAATGTGGAGGTAAGCTTCCTTTAGATCCAGGGTTGTTAGCCAAGCGTCCTTGGAAAGCATGGGTAGCAGCTGTTGGAGGGTGAGCAGTTTGAATTTTGGAATCACCAGGAAGGTGTTTAGAATGGATAGATAAGAGGATGGGGTGACAGGTGCCCTCTTTTCTGGGCACCAGAAAAAGTCTGGATTAGAAACCTTGGCCTATCTGTTCTGCAGGAACGTGCTCTACTGCCCTCAGAGAGCAGGAAAAGGATTTGCTTTTGAGCCTCTGCCCACTGATTTGGTGGTAGACCTGGGAACCCTTTTGGGGTTGGAAGGGTGTGGAAGGAAAATTTGCATCCCTGAGACACAATGTTCAGAACCCAGTGGTCCTTGCTAATGGTGGCCCAGGTGCTTGAGTGAAAGGAGAGTTTTCCTCCTAGGGGTATGTGACTGTGGGCAGAGGGAGGGGGTGGAGGAAGTGAGTCATTGTGAGTTCTTACCATAAGGAGGTGGCTTAGAACTCCCTGGTTTTGAAGTGGGGGGTAGTCTACTGCTTAGATCTCTGCATTCCCTGGAGCTGCTGTCTGGGGGGGGGGGGGGGTCTGCTTCCACGGGGCCTAGTCTGGGCCAGTTTACTGGGAGCAGGAAAGGACCAGTGTTTGGAGGGACAATGCCTGCTGAACCTAAAGGGCTGGACCTGCAAGAAATCCTTAATTGTTTGCATAGATTTTGCTTTTTCTTGCATCTTTAAGACCTCTTCTGTCTTAGTGCCAAATAAGTTCTTTGTACAAGGGGGCATCCAATAATTTAGATTTTACATGGTCTGGCAGGGGCTTGTTCCTTAAGCCATGCATGCCTTCTAATGACAGATCCAGTGACTGCTGCCCTGCAAGAAGCTTCTCGGGCGTCAAAACCATAGTGCAAGGTGTGTTTAGTTACTTGACTTGCAGAATGCCCTTGTAAATCTTTATATTCTGCCCAAGCAGAAAAGGAAGACATTTTTTGTTTAAGGAGCTCCGCGGTATGTTGCTGAAATTGCAGCATATGGAACTGACAATTTAGTGCACTGATAGCAAGAGTTGCTGAGGTGTATACTTTTTTAGCCCATCTGTCCAATGCACTGGAATCCCTGTCTGAGGGGGTGGGATTCTTAGCAGAGGTTGCTTTAATCCTTTTTGGCCCTTGAGAAATGACCTCAGGGTCAGCTGTAGGATTTTTAAAAAATATATTTGTGAGAGTGAGGGACTCTATAGCATCTGTCTGGTTTTCTGGGAGCAGGAGGAAGGGTGTCAGGAGTCAAGCTGGATTTGAGGAAAACATCCTCTACAGCATCCAGGACTGGGGGGGGATGGGCAAGGGTCTGTGTTGTGGAAGAGCTAGGAATTCCTCGAGTCTCTTTTTAGACTGAGGGTAGTCCTAACTCTCCCACTGGAAATGCTCCCTTAAAATATGCAGGGTTTCCCCAAAGGAAAAATCCTCTGGGGGAAGAGGCTGAAGGAATGGAATCCTCTGCATCAGAATCCTCATAAGTGGAGAGGGGTTGCATGTCTTCAAATTCAGACGCATCAGATTCATCAGACTCTTGTTCAGACAAAACTACAGAGGCGTGATCTCTTCCTTTTGGAGGGGGTAGCTTGGCTTCCCCTGATCAGCATAAGGTCTTCCGCCATTTTAAGCATTTGAGACTGAGGCAAGGTAGCAGGCACCTGAAAGTGGGTCTTCAGTTTCTTGGGTGTGGTACGTACTCTGGGCCTAAGAAACTCGGTAGTTTAGAAAAAACGGTAGTCGCAAAAGAAGACGTCTGTTTATGTAGAGATTCAGTAGTGTGAAGGACTTCCTCGGAAGCCGGTGCCTGCTCAGTGGCTCTGGACCCATCCAAGGTAGAGACGACCGTAGGAACCTTAGTCGAAGGAGAGAGTTTTGAGGCATACCGGACTCCAAAAGGAGTCTCTGTAGCAGCCTGCGAATAGACAGAAGTGGGCATCAGGGGCTGTGAAAGCACCTCAATGAGTACCGGAGAACTGATGACTAGCTTAACAGAAGCATCTTTGGTAGGTTTGGACCTGTGCGGTCTGTCTTTATCTTTACTTTTTTTTTTTGGAAGCTCTGCTGTCGGATGGCTTACCGAAGCCATATCGGAATTAGAGGACTGTAAACGAAAATATCTGGCTACAATAAGGGCCAGACAATGGATAGTTCTGCTGTTGAACAAAGCACAGAAGCAACAATGAGAAACGTCATGGACTGGGCCTAAACAGGTGACACGATAAGAGTGGAAGTGTCTGTGTGGTATTTGCTTTCCACAGGCGAGACAATTCTTAACTTTTTCCGACATTGGTTAGTGCAAGAAAAAAGGATCCCCAACAGGGTACTTAGCTTTAGAAGACTTCAACTTCAATTCGATAGATGAAAACTCAGGTAGTGGCCGACCGGCACTCGTGCAAACTGCTTCTGCTTCGGGCTCCACGGCAAGAAAGACTGATGTAATGGTGTCGACTGCCTTACTTTATACTACTGATGACCCGACGTCAGTCCTCAAGCGACAGCAACTGACGCAGAAATACTAAGTCTCTGGTATTCGGGACAGCCGAGGGCTACCCTGGACGGGACAACCCAAATGTGATGACTGCAACAGTGAAACAGGAAGAAGATCTGGACTATGTCCATGTTTCACTGTTGCAGACCTGACCTGTGGGATGATTCCCAAAACTAAGAGTAGGGTGGAAGGAAATTAGGGAAAGTAGATGGTGGTGGGAGGGTGGCCCAATGGTTAAGGTGTTTGCCTTACAAACGCAAGGTACAGGGTTTGAATCTCACAGGGGATAATTGGCTAGGCTTAAAATGGCTCTTAAGGGCAGTTAGCTTAGTACTAATCTATGAATCTATGAATCTATGAACCTATGAACCTATAGAGGATGCCCTGCAGGATGGCAGTGGTGAATCCTGTTCTGGACCTGGAAAAAGCTGATAAGTGGTAGTGTTTGGTGAAGGCATGCACAGATGACTAGGTAGCAGCCACCAGAATGTCCTTGGTAGGGACTCCTTTCAGGAAGTCAGCAGAGATAAAAGTGGCCCTAGCAGAGACTGTCCCGAGAGCGTCGGGTGGCATTTTGCCATGATGGCTGTAACAAAATGAGATTCAGTGAGATCAAGTTTGTCTGGAAACTGGTTTCCCTTCAGAACCAATGGCAAAGGTCAAAGAGCTGGTCTGATTTTCTCAACGTTTTACTTCTGTCAAGATAGTAACTGAGCTCCCTATGGACATCCAAAGAATGAAGGATTCTTTCCCCTTGGTTCTGAGGAATATGAAGAAGGTAGGCAGGTGTATGGCTTGATTCAAGGATGTGCGAGTGACTTACCCTGGTCATAAAAGAAGAGTTAGTCCTGAGGGGACTCTGTCTGGATGGAAGATGACCAGTGTGCCATGACAGCCTGCAGCTCAGACTCTCCTAGCAGAGGTGATAGCCTGCACAAGGGCAGTTTTCCACATTAGAAACTTTAGAAGAACAGAGCCCACTGGTTCAAAAGGTGGCAGAATCAGCTTTTCCAGAACAAAACTGAGGTCCCATGGAGTGGCAGGTTGCCTCCTGGGAGGTCTAATGTAGATCAGCCCCCTAAAGAATTGCCTTAGTAGGGGATGCGACAAGACAGGAGGAAGCACAGGGATGTGGGTTAAAATGGCAGAGGCATGAATTTTCATGGAATAGGAGAGGCCTTTTGTCAACCAGACTAGCCAGGTAATCTAGAATGATGGAGGTCTTGGCTAAAGCAGTAAAGCAGTATTGTGGCATTGCTGTTGACACTAGATGGAAAATCTTTTCCACTCAGCTGAGTAAGATTTCCTAGTACTAAGCCTTTTAGCCAATTTAAAGACATCTTGAACCTGCTTGCTTAGGGCAGACTCGGTCCTGGATGCTCTGTGAGGTAACGGTCACGGATTCTCATTGGTTAGGTTGACAGCAGAGAATACAGGTGCTGCCTGGGCCAGTCTGCGGCTATCAGGATTGCCCTTGGGTCCTCCTCCCTTATTTTTAGAAGCACCCAAGGAAGCAGAGGTAAGGGAGGGAATGCATAAATAAACAAGCTAGTCCACAGGAAACAGAAAGCATCTGTCTTCTAAGCTGAGGGTAGTTTGCTCCTGGAGTAAAATCTTTTCCGTTGAACATTATCCTTGGGGGTGAAAAGGTTACCTGTGGGACTCCCATTTCTGGACTATGCTGAGAAAGGTTTCCCCGAATGCAGACTCCATTCATGGGGATCCATCAGGTTTCTGAGGAGGTGATCTGCTAGAGTATTTTGAGCACCTGGAAGGTATTGTGCCAAGAGGTGCAACCCCAGAGAGTGAACAATTTCCCAAACCTGCATTGCTAGACAGAGGGTAGGAGTGGGTGCCCCCTGCTTGTTTATATACCACAAGTGTAATATTGTCTTTGACTAACAGTACCCCTGGTTTCTATTTTCTTTGAAAGCTACCAGGCCTTTTTGCACTGCCATAAGCTCTTTCAGTTTATGTGCTGGTCTCTGAACTGAATTTTCCACTTCCCTTGAAGTTGTAAGTGGTTGAAATGAGCCCCCACCCCCCGCCCCGACTGTCTCTGAGGTGCCTGTGGTGAGTGTTTACTCCTGGGAAGTGAATCTGAAAGGGAGGCCCAGATTCTGAGCACAAGCCTGTGCCTACCATGCACAATCCTCGGAGACAAGGAATCAGCTGCATCTCAGTCAACAGGGAGAGTGCTGGCACCATGCCTTTTTGAGGTACCACTGGAGTTTCCTCATATACAGCCTGGCCAGAAGAACCACGAGGATACAGAATGCCATGCAGCCCGGTGCTTAGAGGAATTCTCTGTATGAAAGGCATTATCACTGCATGATCTTTCTGTAGTAGTAATTACACCCCGGGGATCACTTCTGTGGCTCTGCTTGACAGGGGCACAGGAAAATAACTTTATTGGGTGGCGTAAGCCAGGGAACCTTGTTGGCTAGGCTTACTTAGGCCCTTGGGCCGATAGCCTAGTACCTCCCTATGAAATTATAAGGAGGAGACCTTGTCTGGCGGTAGGAAGGCCTTTAAATGGATGAATCCAGTACAGCCCCCAGCAAAACTATCCTGGTGGATGGTAATGTGTTGGATTTGCTTATCTTTACGGTGAAGCCCAAGGAAGACAGGAGGTTCTTGGTAAACACCAGATCCCTGAGATGCTTTGACAGACTAGTGGCCTGTACTAGACAAACCACCCAGGGAGGAGTAGATTTAGACCCCTCTGGTCCTGCAAAAGGCAATTACAGGGGCTAAGCACTTTGTGAAAACCCCGGGAGCAGTAGACAACCAAAGGGCAGTGCAGATAATTTAAAGTGACTGGTACCTGCCCTGAAAAGTAGAAAGCTTCTATGCGATTCCTCTACAGGAATGTGCAGGTAGGCATCTTTTAGATCAAAGATGACCATTAAGGTCTGCAGAGGTATCATGGGTAATAGCTTTTGAAGAGTTAACATTTTGAATTTGGAACCAGCAGATACTGATGGAGAGGAGAAAGATGCAAGACATGACGCCAACACCCTTCTTTCTGGGGAGAAGAAACAGCCGAGAGTAGAATCCCCTTCCTTCTGGTGTTCTGGAACGGGTTCCACAGGACCCTGGGAGCACAAATTCTGAATCTGAAAAAGGGCCTCTAATTTTTGGTTTTGTGGAATATCTGACAGCCTGGGTATTTTAATAGCTCTTTGAAAGGGAGCTATTAACCATAATGCTTAGGACCCACCTGTCTGAAGTAATGAGGGACCAACTGTTTGAACAGGGATGATCTTCCTCCTAGTATTGTGGAAGGGGAGGTGCAAACAGAGTTGGATGGTTGAGCCATTGTTGCTCTATGCCACTGGCATGTGGACTAGAAAGTACAGTTGTGTACATTTACCATAAATGTAGACGTTAGAGTATGAAATAACAGTCCCAAAAGTAAGTCCCAACAGGTTAGGCGAGTAGATAAATACAAAAACATCCCTCCAAACCAAGTAGAAGGCAGCTGTAGAAAGTAATAGTAGCCAGAGAACTCCAATCAGAATGTAAAAAAAACTTTTAATAACTTAGCGTAAGCGCTTTCATAACATCAGTTACTTCCTCAGACGCATGCAAAATCTGTCCCCCCTGCTGGGTTAAAAGGGTTGGGATCTAGGGTAGGTGCCAGGGTGGCACCGGTGACACACTGCTCAGTAGTGGGTACCAGTGCTGGCATGGCCAATCTGGGACAATCAGGATTGTCCTTGGTCTGTCCTGTCTCATCTTGAGAGAAGAGGCGGGGGTGCATAGATTGAGAGGTTTTCCCACTGGAAGGATAGGGCATCCACCTTCCAGTCCCTGCTGTGAGGTGTGCTGGTGCAGAATTTGCTGAGCTGGTGATTGGATGGGGAGGCAAAGAAGTCCACCTCTGGGGTCCCCCATTTCTGGATTAGAAGACTGAAGCTGCTGGGTTCTAATTGCCACTTGTGTGGGTCTAGGAGATTTCTGCTCAAGTTGCCTGTTAGAGAGTTTTGTTTGCCTGGCAGGAACTGAGATTGCAGATGAACATGCATGTCCAAGGCCATGTCCCACAGGGCCATGGCTAGCCTGCAGAGTGGGTTCCCCCCTGCTTGCTGATGTACCACATAACTGGTGTCTGTTTTTATTAGCAGGGGTCCTGGTGAGAGTAGGGATCTGAAAGCTGTTAGTGTGCTGAACAGCTAGCATCTTTTGGTTGATGTGCAGATGAATTTCAGTTTGGCTCCTGTGGCCCTGAATGCACTTGTCGTCCAGGTGTGCCCCCCCGGCACAGTTTGAGGAGTCTGTGGTTAGGGTCTGGGCGGCGTGGGGTTGAGAAAAGGGAAGTCCCTTGTTGTGGTTGCATGCTGCTGCCCACCAAAGAAACACTATCCTTAGGCAAGGTATGACTGTTTCCAGGTCCTGAGAATGTTGGCACCAAAGACTTTTTAAGTACTACTGAAGGTTCCTCAGATACAATCTGGCATATGGAATTAGTAGGATGCAAGAGGCCATGAACCCTATAGCCTGCACAATTTTCCTTGCAGACAGCTGGGTTCTGGTGGCCATTTGAGAGAAGAAGCCTGTCAGATAGGCTTGTTTTTCCTAGAGTAAGGAATGCCATCTGGGATGTTGTGTCCAAGCTTGCTCCCAGGAATACAATCTTATGACTAGGAACAAGTTTTGATTTCTTTTCGTTGATAGTGTACCCCAATGAGGTTAGGTTAGAAAAAGAAGTTATGTCCTTACCATAACGTTCCATGTGGAGTGTTCATCTCCTTTCTCGCCTATTTATTACATGGGGGTTCGAGCCTCCTCCTCGCCCGCGTGCCGACTGCAAAGCTCTGCGAGAAGAAGAATCTAGAGGGACCAATCCCCCACACCCCTCTGCCTTCTTCATTTCTCAAGCAAAGTTAAACCAGGCAACAATCACATATATCGCATACAATGCAATACTACACATAACTAATTTTATACATAAAGGTCAACAGGTATGATAGGTATTACAAACACATTCCAGGAGAATTCCAAATATAACACCAAAGGCACCGTGGTGAACGCTCTGTGGTGTCGAAGGTAAGAGTGGTAGAATCACACATAACTGAAATGTCCTAATGGTGAGTGTTCAACTTTGTATACACTTATGTGAGAGTGTTCAATCTCGGCTTTGTTACAGGGGTACTAGCCCTAACTCTGATACTATCCTGAGGAACTCAGGGACCTTGCTCACCCGCACACCACCACCAAAGGTTGCCTAGAAGAAATGTAACCCTTGGTGATTTGTAATGCATGTAAATGCATGTGGTTTAGCCCAAGTAGCAGCCGCATGACAAATGTCTAAAGATGGTTCTGCATGCATAGCCAAAGATGAAATTTGAAATGATTCAGAATGTCCTCTGGTTTTGCATGATCGATATGATTCATTTTCATAAATGAAAAGATACAAATAGTTAGCCCAGAAAGAAGTGTTTGCTGTCGTGTTCAGATGACCTGACCTCTTTTGTTGTGACCAAATATAAGCAATGGATCAGATTTTCAGTTTCTTTTTTCTATCCAAATAAAAATTTAGTCGCTCCAGGACGCCAGGTTTGTAATAATATACTCTAATTAATATAGAGTGGTCTTTTAAAGAAGGTGAAAAATTGGATGGACTGGCATTATTACCAGTAGAAAACAAAAATCGAAGAAGGAAGGATTGATTAGCGGGCCTGCAGCTCATAAACCAATGAAAATTAAATAGAGCGTTGACCGAAAGAGCCTGCAGCTCAGACACCTTTTCTAACGTGATGTATAGCTTACCTTAGGAAATGTTTTTCAAGACAAAAAATTTAAAATTCAACTTGAAGGAAATTCAAAGGGTCGGGTGGTCTGATATGAAAGAAACTTTTAAAAATAAATTCCACGGTCTGGGCGGGCTTCTGGTGCATCACATTATGTTGAAGAACCTTTAAAAAGCGGGCAGTCTCTGTCCTCCATAAGCAATAGAGCTCCTTCATTCTTGATAGCTAGTAGGAAATTGGCAGCTAACCTCACTCAAGGTTGCCGGAGTAGCTCCTTCAATCGATAACCAATTCTAAAATTCTATTCAACGGAGTCTCACTACAGGGTAACAGGGTCAAACTGATGTGACCTGCCCAAAGCAAAAAAACGCTTCCATTTACTATAAGCTAAATTGGGTAGGAAACTTTATTGCCAGATACCAATATAATCTCCTGGACCAAGGGAAGAATTGACCTGGCTGTAAGGAAGCGCGGAGCTTGCAAGCCAGCATGGAGAGATTCCAAGGGGAGGAACTCCTGACGAGTGCCCAGTCAGCAGATCTGAATTATAGTCCTGCCAAGGTCCCCCCCTTCCTGCAGGTGCTTTGAGAAAACAAAATTGAACGAGGCCAGAACGGAGCGGAGCAAATAGAATTATAGTCAGCTGGTTGTTGTTTGCTGCCCTGAGGGACTTTGGGGGGAATGGAGGAAAGGTTTAAAGGAGACCTGGGGCCAATCGGGCACCAGCTGCTGGCTCCTTTGGGAAAATCCTGAGGGGTATAAGGCCGCAGCTCCTGCATTGAGGGCTCATTATTGACGTTAAATAACGCTGAGCCTGGCTCCAGTCCATTTGGATGCAAAACCCGGATGTCTGAGAACTTGAGGGACTACCGTGAGGGCAATCTTATGTGCCTGCTTGTTCTGTCGGCTGGTCGGCGTTGGATGACTCCCGATGTGCTACATCAGAAAAGCGTATCAGAATTTCGCCCCCGGCCAAATTCTCCTGGCCTCTGCGCTCAGCAAAGTACCTGGTTCCCTGTTTAACCCTGCTTCAGACCTCGGACGATTTGTTCATTCGAATCAAATGAACCCTGGAGGAAGAAGGAGCTGTGGTCTGCAAAAAAAAAAACACTCCAAAGTGTATCAGAACATTGATGTGCAGATTGTGTCTTAGACATCTCCACAGAAGGTCCATGTCTGTTGGTTAAGATGTCTTTGGACCCACAGGGAAGCGATTGATTATCGCCGCGATGTTATCAACACCCACAACGGTCTTCCACGATAGGTTGCAAGTCTGTAACCACCACATTAGGTGTGTATTGGCGCACCTGTGTGTGATTTCGACCCAGTGTGGAAGAGAAGGAGCTGAGCATTGTGCAGATAGAAGAATTTCATGTTGGAAATTGTGCAGTGCATTGCAGAGCTATCTGTCGAAGCGTCATGCCAGACGTGAAGTTTTCAGAAGCATGAGAGCTAAATATTTCTGGACGACACTGTATGAATAAAATTTGTGATAAATAAGAGATTATTCTTTTTGGTGGAAAGTGAAGAATTTACTGACGCGTATCCACCCGCTTCCCATGTATAAAGTTGGCTGTGATGGATGTAGCAAAGATTTTCTCAAATTTTTTGTGGGATGACTGTGTGTGCTTGCAGTCAAAGGAGTGAACCTGGCTGTAATCAGTACACGCCTGGGAACTGGAGACCTGGGCCAGCCGTCCAGACACGGAAAAACTCGTGGAATGGCAGAGCCAGCAGATGAGTATAATGCTCTGCTATGCTATTGGTGACTTCTGGGGGCCCTGTGGTCAGGCCATGGGGCAGGGCAAAGGAGATAGGCTCTGGCTCCAGCCGAAGCGTTAGGAAAATGATCTCTGACTGAATCGCCATTGGGAAGTGTAGTATAAGGCCTTCCTCTCTGCATCTTGATGTTGAGACTACCTTCCGTGAAGAAGATTGGAGTCGATTGACTCGTGAACTTTTCCTTCTTGACAAAGGAAGGGAGATGACTTACTGTCCGAATGAATTGGTTTCCCTGTTTTTTTTTGGAACTAAAAGAACTCTTGAGTAAGTTCAATCCCCGGTGTCCGCTGGGGGGTGTAAAATGACTTTTTGGCCTTTTTGTGAATCCCATTTGGTTGGCGGTTGGCAGGATGGGGGTACTTTTTCTGGGAGTTTTTTCTTTGAAACAGGCTGCTGAAATGGCTTTGTGGAGTGTGGTAACTGTTTGCCTACCCAATGGTCAGTCGAAAGGTTTTGCAGATTTGCTGGGTATAAAGCTGTTGACCCCCCCCCTTGTCTGGAACTAGGGTTTGTCCTGGCCGAGGGGTATCCCCAAAACTTTTGCCAGGAGGTTATTTCTGCCACCTTGGGGGCGCGGGACTCTCTGTGCTGAAAGGGGACCCTGCCAGCAGTATCCCCTGTCCTGCCTCTAGAGGGCATCACCCGTCTCAGGGGAAAAGATCTTCACGGTGTTCGAACCAAATTTCCCACCACGGGCAAACTTTGGGGTAACGCTCTGAAGATCTAAACTGCTGTTCAGCAGACCAATTTTTCCCACCTGTTCACACCTCCTCCCTATCCCTTTACTTTAGGCCAAAAGTGTGGCTCCATCAATGAGCAGACAGAGACTTGAAGCCCGAAACAAACATAAGCTTATCTCCTTCAGCTCACTGCATAAAAACCTGGCCGCATCAAAACTGGCTTACTAAGAACATAGATAAAAGCCGCCTGGACGAAAGTTCACAATAGACCATGGTTGCCCAAGCCGCTGGCAACCCCAGCTAGACAGCAGCATCTGTTGAAACTTGAGGGTAAACAGCCTCTGAGGGACTAGATCCTCTGTAGGAGAAAGTGCCATGCTCAGCGCTTGAGTTCAGGAACGTGACAGAGAAAGTCATCTTCCTGAAGTTGTGTCTCCTATATCTGTCCATGGATCTAGAATCTCTGTGCCCAGATCCTTCCATGAGTTCAGGGAACATCTCCCTTTTTCGTGGTAAGCTGGGCTCACCATGGCGCCTACTGAACCCTTGGTAAGGTAAGCTTTTAGCGTGTCAAGATGGTCAGTACTTAGGGACATTTCTATCTCAGGTTCCACTGTGCTCATCCCATGGCGCCTAAGGGAGGTCCTTCAAGAATTAAAGCATCAAAGGGGCGGAGGACTCCAGGGGCTCAGAGACGGGCACTAAATGCCTTTCCAGTAAAACTGACTTCCCCAGGGAAGGGGAGGGCTTTGCAGTCTGAAACTGACTAAGGGGCTGACAGACTCCAGGAGGTATGTGACAGCCTCTAAGGATGACTAGAATCAATCTTCCTCATCCTCATCTAAGTTTTGGGAATAATAGTTCAGATTCTGTGGAGAAGGATCTCCTCTCACCTGGCACAAGGTGAACCGCAGAGGTGCTCTAGGTGAGGCCTTCTAAGAAGCCTCCGAGGAAGAGGGGTACCTCCAGGTGAAGGAGACCCTGGGTGGATCCGCTGTGCAGTCTTTCCTAGGCGTTCCGAGGATAAGGGTCCCATGCCCGGTCGAGGGAAGTAGGTATTGATGTGGTTGTCTGGAGACACTGGTGCCTCCAGCTGAGGTCGAAGGCCCTTCGGTCCCGAGATAACGGTACTGAGGTTCAAGCGGTTCGCAGAATAATTCAAGAAGGAAACCGGCATCACCGACCTTGGAACCGAATGAACCGCCCTCGGGGCGAAGAGGGAGACAGTCGAAGGAGCGGATGGGCAGAATACGACTCCCAGAACCGGAAGAGACCTTCGTCAGGACGGAAGTACCGAAATCCGGCTTGTCGAAACGGTACCGACCGAGAAAAGAAAAGGGTTCAGGGTCCGAGGCTCCACAATCATCATCAGGTGGAGCCGAGACCAGGGCGAGTTGGAAGATCGACCTCGGAGGGTGGGTGATGGAGAACCAGGCAGCCAAGACTTCTCGAACTCAACTGAGAGGGAATCCTCAAATAAGAGGCTTTAAGCCCAGATGCTCCCATCCAGGTCTGCACACACGTCCACGCCGAGATCGTGGCGGGCTCTCAAAGAGAGCGAAGGCTGTATGTGAAGGGCTGAATAACAGAGTCAGTGTGGTGGTTGTTCTCTCCAAGACTCGAGGCGGCTCACTGCGGATAGCTGAACACTCGGCTCTTCTTTCTGTGGACTGACTGATCTAACCAGACGAAGCCGAGAGCCGATCGCTTTGGCTCCGACGGCAATTTCCTCAAGCTCCGGATGTCGTCTGAAACTAAAAAGCCTCCTGTCCAGAGGGTTTAACCAATCCTTCAGACATCGCTTCCACAGTAAGAGCCATCAAAGACCCTGCACTCCGCCAGTGACAAATCCCGCAAAAAAAGTGATGCCTGAGAGGGCTAAGACAAACTACATGGAGAGAGGTTGTTCAGAATCCACACACCACTCCTCAATGAAGTAAAAAGACTAAGAACCATCTAAAAAAAGCATATTAACAATGAACACAGTCAAGTGAGGTAAAGACAGACACTATCCCAGTAGTCAAATCCGGGTCGGCGAAGTTAGACAAAAATATAAACAAGAGTAAAGACCAGATTTCAAACTTTTCAGACCAAGTAGTACTGAAAATAAAAGGCCAAAAGGAAGAGTCCAAAAATTTTAGTCACAAGTCAAGAAGGTAAAACTTAAAGACATACCGAAGTTAGAACTAAGGCTTGTTCAAAGTATAATTTTCGTTAACACTCTAACACCCACTCTTTAACTAAGTCTTCGCATTTAAAGAATCCTTTCTAAAATAAGTCAGAAATTGTAGGCCCCAGCAATCTGAACAAAAGTAGTTCTTTACACATGTCAGGTGCTGCAACAGCTGTTCCTGACTGTCTGCTTGAATCAGGCAGTCGCCCAAGTATGGGTAAATTTGAATTTTTCTCTGTCTGCAATAGGCAATGGCTGAAGCCAGGCATTTTGTGAAAACTCTGGGAGAAGTGGACAAACCAAAGGGAAGTGCAAAGAACTGATCAAGCATAGATCCTGCCCTGAAACGTAGACATTTCCTGCATGAGTCCCTGATAGGGATAAGCAGATAAGCTTCGTTTAGGTCTAGGGTGGCTAACAAGGCAGCTTTGGACAGCATAGAAGAAGCTGCTGAAGGGGAAGTATTTTGAATTTTGGTACCACCAGGAAGGTGTTTAGAATGGAAAGATCTAGGATTGGGCGTCAAGTGCCTCTTTTCTGGGTACCAGAAAAAGTCTGGAATAGAACCCTTGACCTATCTGTTCTGCAGGAACAGGCTGAATTGCCCATATGGAGAGCAGGGATTGAACTAGGTTTTGTGCCTCTGCCCACTGGTGTGGAGGAAGATCTGGGCACCCTTTTGGGGTTTGCAGTGAGTGGAAGAATTTGTACCCCTGGGATACAATGTTTAGGACCCATCAGTCTTTGGTGATGGAGGTCCAGTTTTTGCATGATGGGCAAGTTTTCCTCCTAGGGGCACGAGCAGTTGGGCAGAGGTGAGGAGAGTTGAGAAATCCTTGTGAATTCTTTCCATAAGGGGGTGGCTTAACACTCCCTGTTTTTGAAGTGGAGGCACTCCATTGCTTAGATCTCTGCATACCCTGAGATGGTAGTCTGGGGGGGGGTTTGTTTCCCTTGGGTCTAGTTTGAGATAGCCTTGAGGGGGCTGGAAAGGACCAATGTTTTGAGGGACAATGCCTGCTGAATCTAGGAGGCTGCACTTGCAAGAAATCTTCGACTTCTGTATAGATTTAGCTTTTTCTTCCATCTTTTTTAGAACCTCTTCTGCTTTGGTGCCAAACAGATTGTTCTTGTACAAAGGAGTGTCTAATAATTTTGATTTGACATAGTCTAGCAAGGTCTGCTCCTGAAGCCAAGCATGCCTTCTCAGTACAGAACCAGTGACTGCTGCCATGCAAGACGCTTCTACGGCGTCAAAGCCACATTGCAAAGTATGCTCACTGACTTGGCTTGCAGAATGCACAAGCTCTTGTAATTCGTTATTTTTCAGTCTGTAAAAGTAGCTACTTTTTGCTTTATAACTTCCATAATATGTTGCTAGTACTTCAGCATGTAAAACTGGCAATTCAATGCCCTAATGTCGAGAGTTGCAGAGGTGTATACTTTTTTTACCCCATCTGTCTAAAGCTCTGGAATGCCTGTCCGAAGGGGTGGGATTCTTGGCTGTAGTTGCTTTTATACCTTTAGGCCCCTGGGAGATTACCTCTGGGTCAACAGTAGGATTTTTGAAGTCAGGAAAGTACAGTTGTGTACACTTAACATAAATGTTACTGGAGGCTGAGCTCTCTCAACATAGGACTGGTAAGACCAGACAGGAGGAGAAGGTAACCACACACACCACAGACCCAGTCTCACACAGTACTATCACAACTTCAAATCATACACATAAATACACAAAGACATATTCGGAGGCTCTGATCAAAAATCAACCAAAACAGCAGAGGCCACCAAAGCAAACACCCAAACAACTGCCACCTCAGGACAAAACACATGCAACACATAGACCACATAGTCAGTGTGCCAAACAGTCACAGCCCTTAAGGCCAAACACAATGCCAGACACACTAGTCATTGGTGACTCCATATTCAGACACATTGACGTCCCGCTCACCAGATTGAACAAGGAAAAGGTTACAGTAAGCTGCCTGTCGGGCGCTAGAATCCGCCACATAACGCAAGCACTCAGGTCTCTCAACAGCAGGTACAAGTACGACTCTGTCATTGTCCACGCTGGTGTGAACTACCTGAGACGTACCTCCTTGGACTACATGAAAAGAGACATAGAGGAGCTCTCTGATTATGTAGCCCAGGCAGGTATGACCCTGACCTTGAGCAGTATCCTACCTTCACCAAGAATGATGCCACAATACAGAGACAAGATGATCAGCTTTAATAATTGGCTTAAACTCTGGTGTCATTCAAAGGGGATCCAATGTCTGTCTGCCTGGGATGACATGCTGGACAAGCCACGCTGCTTCGCAAGGGACGGCTTGCACCTGTCACCCCTGGGCTTCCGGATATTGGCAAAGGCTCTTGCCACCCCGATAGTGCCTTTCTTAGGCAAGGCTCAAATTCTAAACCTACAACCCTAGAACACAAAAAAGGAAAAAAACTAAGGGTAATGCTGCTCAATGCCAGAAGTCTCAACCTCAAGATGCACTTTTCGAGGCCCGTCTCAGTATGGAGAACATCGATGTCTGTGCTGTGACTGAAACCTGGTTCAAGGCTCCCAAGAGCACCCCGGCACTATCAGGTTTTACCTCATATCATGCGTTCCGGCCCCAAAATCCAGACAACACCAAGAAAGGACGGGGGTGTCTATATTCATCAAGAACACCCACACCTCAAGGTTGGTGGCAACGCGCAATGCATCGGAGACCATCCAGGTGCAATTAACCATAGGCAAGACTGCTCTGCAATTTGTAGCATGTTACAGGCCACCCTCTCAATCTCAGGAACCTCACATAGCTTTCCTGAAAACACTGGAGGGAATAAATGTATCTCCAAACACCATCATACTAGGTGATTTCAACTACCCGAATATAGACTGGGATCACTACTCAAGCCCCAACACTCTAGCCCAAAGGTTCCTAGAGTTCATAAACTCAAATGCCATGGAACAACTAGTCACCATTCCCACAAGAGGAGATAACATACTAGATCTCATCATCACGAACATGGGGTCACAATGTTCAACACCGGAAGTATACCCTTCACTGGTGAGATCAGACCATAAACTAATCTCACTGGAAGTCCACATCCCGCCCCCACCTGAGATAAAAAAGACCACAGTGAAGAACTTCTCAAAAGCAGACTTCACACTTCTAAAGGCTAGTGTGGACTCTTTTATGGCCCCAGAGACTGCGGAAACCATTACTAAAGCCGCTGAATCACTTACAAATGCCTTCTACCAGCACCTACAGGACTGCATGGATCAGGCAATCCCAAACAAAACAAAGACCCTTTGTACCAAAGGCAAGCGTCCAGTTTGGTGGACCCCAGCCATAAACAAGCTCTACAACAAAAGGAGGAAGCTACTACAAGATAGAGCAAAATCCTTAAAAGGGAAAACACCCTTGATCATTATAAGTAAAAAATTAAGATCTCTCAACATCATCCAAGGCAAATTTTGAGAGAAAAGTCACTAAGGACTCAAAGGACAATCATAAGGCCTTCTTTAGCTATGTTAGAAACCTGGGAGGAAACTCCCAGATATGCTCAGAATTAGTTCAAAATGATGTAAAAATTACTGAACCTACAGACATTGCCAACATACTGGCTGACAGGTTCAGTGCAAACTCCCTCCCCCAAAGGTGAGATATCTATACCAGAGAATTATAGCCCCCAAACATCTCAAGCTCAGGTGAGAACTGCTCTCTCAAGGCAAAACACAGCATCCATGGGACCAGATGGTGTCCCCGGATGTGTGCTCCACGAACTCAATGAGGAATTAAACCCGCAGTTAGGGCAGCTGTTTAATCTTAGCCTCACCTCAGGATACGTGCCTAAGGAGTGGCGTACGGCAACTATGGTCCCACTTCACAAAGGAGGTGCCTCCACCGACCCGGGAAATTACCGTCCCATCAGCTTAACAAGCTTGATCTGCAAAGCTATGGAGACGATCATAATGGAACTCATAAAGACATAGGAGACTTGCAGACTTTGGATCCGACCCAGTTTGGCTTTGTCAAGGGCAGATCATGCCTTCTAAACCTGGTGGACTTTTTCGAAACAGTTACCAAGGCCATTGATGAGGGAAAGGCAGTCCACACAGCCTACCTCGACCTGGCAAAGGCTTTCGACACAATACCCCACTCGGGTATCATTGCAAAACTCATCAGCTTAAATGTAAACCCATACGTCACAAGATGGGTTGCAAATTGGCTAAGTGACAGAACCCACAGGGTCAGAGTTGCTGGCTCCATGTCAGACTCAAAGCCTGTCACAAGTGGTGTCCCACAGGGCTCAGTCCTGGGCCCTCTCCTGTTCGGCATCTACTTTTCAGAAGTACAAGCAAACACAGGAGGATTATGGCTGACAAAATTTGCAGATGACTGCAAACTGGGCGCCATAGTTGAGAACACATCTGACACAGATATCCTTCAGAAGGGTCTTATAGAAACGGAAAAAGTACAGTTTTGTACCTACCATAAATGTAGATGTCCGATAGATATGCAACTGCAGTCATAACATATGGGTTGTCCTGCCTCAGGCAGCCCTCTGTCGGCCGGATTCCAAAGCCTGGGTCCGACATCGGCTGATGTCGCATTTCTCTCAGACGTCAGAGCGGCTGGAGTACATAAGCATCAGCCGATGCCATTTTCTTCAGTGTTTCTTGCCCCAGATGCCAGGTGGCCTCCAAGGAAGGCTGTAATCAAATTGGAAGACAAAAACAGGATTCCAGACAAATAAATGAGCAATAAAACAAATACACCATAACAGATATCCCCAGCCAAGAGAAACACGGATAGGAATGGACCCTAGGCATAGAGGGGTATGGAGGGAGGGAAAATCCGACTGCAGTTGCATATCTATCGGACATCTACATTTATGGTAGGTACAAAACTGTACTATGTCCTTCAAGAATGCAACTGCAGTCATAACATATGGGTAGAATACCATAGCTTAGCTGGGGGAGGAGGAATGTTCTAGGAAAAATATGGTGAGGCAATCAAACCCTGCAGGACTGCCGAAGCAAAGCCTGCTCTGGATCTGGAGTATAGAGGGAGATTGTAGTGTTTGGAGAATGTATGCACGGAGCTCCATGTAGCAGCTTCTAGAATGTCCTTAGTAGGCACCCCTCTTAAGAATGCTGTAGAGGTGGCTGTAGCTCTGGTGGAATGTGGTCTGACATTGGCTGGAACAGGCTTTCCATGAAAGGAATAACAGAATCTGATGCAATGTCCAATCCATTTTGAAATAGTCTGTTTTGAAATTGCTTTTCCTTGGACTGCAGGGGCGTAAGCTACAAAAAGTTGTTTAGACTTCCTACTGGCCTTGGTTCTGTCCAGGTAGTATCGAAGTTGTCTGTGAATGTCCAAGGTATGTAACAGTCTTTCCCCCCTATTCTCAGGATTGGGGAAGAAAGCAGGCAGATGAATAGTTTGATTTAAAGAAACCCTAGATACCACCTTTGGCATAAAAGTAGGGTTGGTCCTTAATGAAACCCTGTCTCTGTGAAAAATTATGAACGGTGGTATTGCCATTAGGGCCTGTAGTTCTGAAACCCTTCTTGCTGAGGTAATTGCCAACAGGAAAGCTGTCTTCCATGAGAGAAATTGCAAGTCAACTGAAGCTGCTGGCTCAAATGGAGGTAGAGTCTGTTTTTCTAGAACAAAATTAAGGTCCCAGGCTGGCACTGGAGCCTTTCTTGGTGGCTTAATGTTCTTGATTCCCCTGAGGAATTGCCTTAGCAAAGGATGTGAAAAGACAGGCGGATCCGTGTTATATCTAGCTGAAATAGCTGATGCATGTATCTTTATGGAAGAATATGAGAGTCCATTCTTTAGCATATCTGCCAAATATTCCAGGATGAGTGGGATGTTCAATAATGATGCATCATGTCCCTTGCTGGTATTCCAAATGCTGAATCTCTTCCATTTTGCTAAGTAAACCTTTCTGGTGGATGGTCTTCGAGCCTCTGTTAGTATCCGCTGAACTTCCTTGGAGAGAGATAGGTTGAGGTTATTCATGGAATCTCCCAGGCTGTTAGCTGTAGTGTCTGAAGGTTTGGATGCACTGTTTTGAAGTTGTGTTGAGTCAAAAGTAGAGGCCATTGGGGAAGGGCCCACTTCTTGGTGTGACAAATGCTCCGTAGTAGTGGATACCAGTGTTGTCTTGGCCAGTCCGGGGCTATTAGGATCCCCTTGGGTCTCTCTGCTTTGATCTTTAGTAATACTGAGGTCATCAGTGGCAGAGGTGGGAATGCATAGATTTTTAAGAAGTTCCAGTTGAATAAGAGAGCATCTATTTTCCAAGCTTGTGGATGGTATGTCCTTGAGCAGAATGTTTGTAGATGATGGTTGAGGTGAGAGGCAAATAGGTCTACTTCTGGCCTGCCCCATGCCGAAGTGAGCTGTGTGAAGATCTTCGGATGTAACCTCCACTCGTGTGGGTCTGTGAAATTCCTGCTTAGGCTGTCCGCCAGCACATTGTCTTTGCCTGGAACAAACTGGGATTGTAAATGAATGTTTGGCTCAGTGATTTTTCCCAAAGATGCATTGTCAGTCTGCAAAGGGGGTAAGAATGGGTGCCCCCCTTGCTTGTTTATATACCACATCACAGTGGTGTTGTCTGTCCGTATCAGTAAATGGCCTTGCTGAAGTTGGTGTTGAAAGGCCTCGATGGCATGCATTACTGCCAGCATTTCCTTTTGGTTTATATGCAGATGTGTTTCCTTTGGAGACCATTGTCCTTGTATACATCTGCCTTCCATGTGCGCCCCCCATCCAATGTCTGAGGCGTCTGTGGTCATGGTCTGTGTTATCTGTGGTTTTTTGAATGACATACCTGTGTTTGCCTGGCTTACCGAGGCCCACCATAGGAATTCTTTTTGTAGGCATGGAATGAGCGGTATGGTCGTCTCTAAATTGTTGCTGTGCTGAGACCATAGGCTTTTTAGGTACCATTGAAGCTTTCTCATGTGTAGTCTTGCTAATGGAACCAGGAGAATGCAGGATGCCATGTAGCCCAGGGCCTGTAGGAATCTCCTTGCAGTCATCTGGGTAGGTTTTGCCAAACCTTTGAAATGAGTTAACTTCTCTTGCTTGTCTTCTGTTAGGTAAGCCATTTGAGAGGCCGTGTCTAATTTGGCTCCTAAGAAGATAATTTGCTGGGATGGCTGAAGTCTTGACTTTTGGAAGTTGACTGTGTATCCCAGAGCTTGAAATAATCGTATGACATGGTCCAAGTTTTTTGTCAACATCAATTTGTCGTCCGCTTGTATGAGGCAGTCGTCCAGGTATGGGTAAATTTGGATCCCCTGGAGCCTGCAATGAGCAATTACTGAAGCCAGGCATTTTGTGAATACTCTGGGCGCAGTCGATAAGCCAAATGGCAATGCTGAGAATTGATAATGCTCTGGCCCTGCAAGAAATCTGAGGCATCTTCTGCAGCTGTGTCTGATAGGGACATGCAGGTATGCCTCCTTGAGGTCCAGAGTAATCAGCCAAGACCCCTTGCCCAGCATGGGAAGGAGTTGCTGTAGAGTCAGCATTTTGAACTTTGGTACTATGAGAAAGGTGTTTAATGCGGACAAATCCAGAATTGGTCTCCATTGAGATTCTTTTCTTGGAACAAGGAACAAGTCTTGAGTAAAACCCCTGGCCTTGTTCTTGTTGTGGAACTCTTTCTATTGCTTTCATTCGAGTCAGCAGAGAGATTTGCTTGATAGCCTCTGCCCTCTGGTTGTGTGGTAGGTTTGGCATGCCTTGTTTTCTTGGTAAGGTATGAAAATGGAACCTGTAACCTCGGTCTATAATGTCCAAAATCCATTTGTCCTTTGTCAGTCTGTGCCAATTGTCTGCAAACAGAAATAATTTCCCGCCCAAGGGAGCTTCTATTTGTTCCCTGGTAGGCGGAAGTAGAGGAAAGTCATTGAGATTGTGGCGGAGGGGCAGGTGAAACCCCTGTGTCACTTGTTTTGTTTGCTGGCTGCTATTGTCGTCCCCTGTAAGGACCTCTGTATTGTCCTCTTCCTCGGCCACGTCTGTTTTTACCCCTTTGAAATTTTTCAGGATTAGGAAAGGACCAGTTTTTTGAAGGCCAATTCCTACTGAATCTGGGGAGTTGAACCTGGAGGAAATCTTTCACCGTCTGAACTGATTTTGCTTTTTCCTCGATGGACTTTAACACATCCTTAGCATTAGCACCAAAAAGCTTGTTCTTTTCTAAAGGTGCATCCAGAAGTTTTGCCTTTACATGATCTGGTAGAGGTTGATCTTTTAACCATGCATGTCTACGAATGACTGGCCCTGTCATAGCTGCCCTACATGAAGCTTCCAGTGCATCATATCCACACTGCAGGAAGTGATTGCTTACTTGCTGAGAGTTATGTACAGCTTCCTGCAAGGACTTCCTGTCTAAAGGATCAGGAGAGGCCAATGTTTTCTGTAAATCTTCTAACAGGAAATCCTGATATTGTAACATATGAAAAAGGCAATTCAAAGCTCTCATAGATAAAGTAGTGGAAGTGTAAACCTTTTTACCCCATCTCTCTAATGACCTCGCTTCCCTGTTGGAGGGCAAAGGATTTTTAGAGGTGGAAGCTGAAACTCCTTTAGGCCCCTGAGAAATAGTTTCCAAATCAGCAGTATGGGCCCTGAATAAATGGGAATGTGTTTCTGGGACCCTGTAATACCTATCTGGCTTGGCTGGAACAGGAGGAAGAGAGTCAGGGGTAACACTGGAGTCAGACTATAAATCATCCAAAACATCAAGCACAGGAGGAATAGCTAAGGGCCTGTGCTGGGGCTTTTTAAGGAAAGTCCGAAGGCGCTTTCTGGAATCAGAATATTCCTGGCCTTGCCCACTTGAAATGTTCCCTCATAGTATGCAGAACTTCCCCAAAAGAAATATCCTCAGGAGGGGAGGTCGAAGGGATGGAATCCTCTGCATCCGAGTCCTCATAGGTCTGGAAGAGCTCTTCCTGGCCATCAGAGTGGACAGAGTCCTCAGAATCTTCATCTGAAGGAATAGGGTCAGAGGGTTCAACCCGGGGCCTTTTATCAGCAGGAGGCTGGGATCCTCTCTCAGGATGGGCCTGTGAACCTCTAATCATAGAAATTAAGTCAGCAGCCATAGTCATAATTTGTGTCTCTGGAGTAGGCTGAGGTAAGGCTTTAGCAGTAAGATGCTTGGTTTTGCTGGCTGCCTTAGCCCTAGTGTAGGCCTCAATAGACATGGCCATAGGAGGCCTGGCAGCTCCATGTGCAGGAGTGACCTTATCTACAGCAATGGTCTCAGGCATTTCCTCGGTTTCGGTATCCAGAGGAAAATCAATAACTGGCAGAGTGATATCCGGAATCGGAGTAGTCTGTAATGCGGTGTCTTCGGTTCGGAGCGGTGGAATAACCGCCTCAGGGAGAACCGGAGAACTCGCGGTAGGTTTTGGCGTGGAGTCGGTGGTAGACGCGGGCCGAGGATGTCGGTCCCGGTCTTTTCGTTTCTTGGGAGTTTGCGATGTCGCAAGTTCCGACGGCATTGCATAGGCAAATTTATCGCCGAAAAAGTCTTCAGCGAACTCCGCCCAGCGCCTGAGAGTGCGGTTGTTGAAGCGAGCACAGGCTACACAGGCCGAGACGTCGTGGTCTGGGCCAAGGCAAGGAAGACAGTAAGAGTGGAAATCCTTATGAGGTATTTGTTTACCACAAGAAAGACAATTGTTAACTTTTTCAGTAATTTCTGACATCGGCTGAGGCAAGAAAAGGTCCCCAACGGGGTACTTAGCTTTTTTGATGACTTCGGAATCGAAGAATACAGGAGCTGACCGACCGGCACTTGCGAACTGCTTCTGCTTTGGGCACCGCGCGGCAAGAAAGACTGAAGAAAATGGCGTCGGCTGATGCTTATGTACTCCAGCCGCTCTGACGTCGGAGAGAAATGCGACAACAGCCGACGTCGGACCCAGACTTTGGAATCCGGCCGACCGAGGGCTGCCTGAGGCAGGACAACCCATATGTTATGACTGCAGTTGCATTCTTGAAGGACATCTGGTGTCAGAACCATGGCCTAAAGTTAAACGCCAAAAAATGCATAGTCATACCCTTCGGGAAAAACAAGGTTACCCCTAGCTACCATATAGGCGGCAACCCACTAAGCACAGAAGAGGTTATCAGGGATCTGGGTACCCAGGTTGACAGTAACCTTTCATTTGATACTCACGTTGCCAAAGTAGTTAGAAAGACCTTCTACATTGCCCACCTGATCATGAAGGGATTCACATCTAGATCAAGGGAAGTCATCGTCCCCCTGTACTCATCACTCATCAGGCCAATGATTGAGTACAATGCCCCATTCGGAATGCATCTGACACGACACTTGCAGCAACTGGAAAGGCCCCAAAAGTTCTTCACCAAAAGGATAAAGGGTTTCAAAAATATGTCCTATGCTGTCCGACTGAAGGAACTTCAGCTCTACTCAGTCGCTTACCGTCTGCTCAGAGGTGACCTGTGCCTGACATACAAGGCCATGTCCAACCCAGAATTGATGAACATGCTTCACCTCAAAAAATCTAGATCCCTCAGAACTACAAGGGTGGGAGACTTAAACCTTGACACGGTTATTAATAGGACGTGCTGGAGGGACAGATTGATCACCCAGAGACTCCCTATGCTGTGGAACAAAATCCTGGTACATGTGAGGCAGAGCACCTCACTGGCTTTGTTCAAGAGAAATCTTGACCAATGGATGGGAGATCGCAGATATACCCCAGGGATTATCTCAGTGTCACTGCTTGACAGAGGCACAGCAAAATAATGGGCATAGTATCCTCCAAACTAAAGGGGTGGCGAATACCACAAAACTCTGGCTAGGCTTATAAATGCCCTTGGGCAGATAGCCTAGTATGAACCTATGAACCTATGTAGATGTTTGAGTGTATTCACTGTTGCAGTCATTACATTTGGGTAATCTACTGGCAGGTTGACCTCAGTCGGCCTGATATATATATATATATATATATATATATATATATATATATGAATAAACTCTAACATCTACATTTATGGTAAGTGTACACAACTGTACTATGTTCTTCGTGTTTCACTGTTACAGTCATTACATTTGGGTAGAATCCCAAAGTTATGGTTGGGAGGATGGATTTACATAGCATTAGGAGCAGCTATAAGGCCCTGCAGGACAGCAGTGGCAAAGCCAGCTCTGGATTTAGAGGAGAGAGGTAAATGGTAATGTTTGGTGAACGTATGAACTGAGCTCCAGGTAGCTTCTAGAATGTCTCTGGTAGGAACCCCTCTGAAAAAGGCTGCAGAAGTAGATGCAGCCCTGGTGGAATGAGACCTAATCCCCTTGGGGACAGGTTTACCATGGTGCATATAGCAGAAACGAATACAGTGGCTTATCCATTTGGAAATAATCTGCTTTGAAATAGCCTTTCCTTCTGCCCCTGCAGCAAATGCCACCAATAGTTGTTCAGATTTTCTTAGAGATTTCATCCTGTTCAAGTAGAATCTAAGTTGTCTGTGTACATCCAATGAATGCAGAATCTGCTCACCCTTGTTCTGTGGATTGGGGAAGAAAGTTGACAGATGAATGATGTGATTAAGAGCAACACTGGATACCACCTTAGGCACGAAAGATGGATTGGTCCCGAGAGCCACCCTGTCCGGATGAAAAATAATAAAAGGCTCCACTGCCATAAGAGCCTGAAATCCTTCTAGCTGAAGTGACTGCTAAAAGGAAAGCTGTTTTCCAGGAGATACATTTTAGGTCTGGGGTAGCAGCTGGCTCAAAAGGAGGGAGAGTGAGTTTTTCTCAAACAAAACTGAGGTCCCATGCAGGAGTTGGTGCTCTCCTGGAAGGTTGGCCCCTCTGAGATACTGCTTTGGCAGAGGATGAGAGAAGAGGGGAGGTTCTGTGTTGTAATGAGCTGAAATGGCAGAGGCATGGATTTTTATGGAAGAAAAAGATAGGCCCTTGTGAAGCATCTCAGTTAAGTACTGCAGAATCTGAGGAATATTGGGCATTGCTGTGCTTATTCCTTGTGATTGGTTCCAGGCACAGAATCTTTTCCATTTGTCAGCATAAGATTTTCTAGTACTAGGCCTTCTAGCCTCAAAAATGACATCCATCACTGGTTTGCTGAGGGATGCCAGGGTGAAATTAGTCAGTTAGCCACGCTGCAAGATTCAAAGTTTGGAGCAGAGTGTGCAGAATTTGGTAGTTCTGCTGTGACAGTAGGTAAAGTATCTGGCAGGTGCCACGGAGGAAGGTGTGACATTGCGCAGGAGTGGGTACCAGTGTTGGCGAGGCCAGTCTGGAGCAATCAGAATCTTTTTTGGTTTGTCCCGTTTGACTTTTAGTAGAACTTTGGAGAGCAGAGGCAGAGGGGGAAATTGTTTTTTCCAGCTGAATGATAGAGCATCCACTTTCCAAGCTTTTTTGTGATGAATTCTTGTGCAGAATTTGTCCAACTGATCTATCTGGGTTCCCCAATTTGCGTGTCAACATGTTGAAAACTTGTGGTTCCAGTTTCCGTTCGTGTGGGTCCATAAGATTTCTGCTTACTTCATCTGCCAGAGTATTTAGCTTTCCTGGCAGGAACTGAGCTTATAGTTGTATGCGATAGGTCAAGGCCGTGTTCCACAATGCCATGGCTAGTCTGCAAAGGGGGTAGGAATGTGTACCCCCCTGCTTGTTTATGTACCGCATAACTGTGGTGTTGTCTGTCTTTATCATTAGTTGTCCTGGATGAAGGTAGCCCTTGAAGGCTGTCAGAGCATTTTGTACAGCTAGCATCTCTTTCTGATTGATAAGTAGGTGCATTTGATTTGGGCTCCATTTGCCCTGAATGCACTTCCCTGCCAGATGAGCCCCCCAAGCATAGTCTGATGCAACTGTTAGGGTTTGGGCAGCAGGGGGTGGACTGAATGGCAGTTCCTTGTTTTGGTGGCGGGCCTCTGCCCACCACAGGAACTCTAGTTGCAGGCAAGGTATAATAGGAATCATTGTTTCCAGGCTGTGACAGTGTTGACTCCATAAACTTTTTAAGTACCACTGAAGTTTCCTCATATGCAGTCTTGCATATGGAATTAGAAGAATGCAGGAGGCCATGAACCCAAAGGCTTGCAGAATTGGTCTTGCAGATATAGCAGGGTTTTTGTGGCCACCTGTTTGAAGTAAATCAATTGAATTTGCTTTTCTGGCGTAAGGTAAGTCATCTGGGCAGTTGTATTCAAGCTTGCACCCAGGAATGTAATTTTTGAGAGGAGGCAGAGAATCAGGAGTCATACTAGATTCTGAAAAAACATCAACAAAGTCTAGAACAGGAGGTATACCCAAAGGCCTATGCTGAGGAAGTAGAAGAAAATCCCCAAGTCTCTCTCTAGATTCAGAGAAATCCTGACTTTCCCAGTGGAAATGTTCCCTTAAGGCATGTAAAGTTTCCCCAAAATAAAAATCCTTAGGGGAGGGGGGGGGGGCAGAAGGAATGGAATCCTCTGCATCAGAGTCCTCATAAGTAGGAATAGACCAATCCTGTTCATTAGAAGAGTCAGAAGAAATAGAATCCTGCTCAGAAGTTTCATAATCGATGTCTTGCATAGGCTTCTTAGAAGGAGGGGGTTGGTTACCCCTGATCAGAGTAATTAAATCTTCAGCCATTTTGATCATTTGTTTTTTAGGCCTAGGGACCTGCACATGTGGCCCAGGCATCGTTTTTTTTAAGCATAGATTTAGATTTTGGCCTTAGTTTTGAAGATGGCGTTGGTCTAATACAAATCTGTAGGCCTGAAAACACCCTCAGAAGCCAGTGCCTGCACAGCGGCTCAGGACTCATCTAAAGGTAGAGACATTCACAGGTTCCATAATTGAAGCATCTCAGGGCACACGGGACTCCAAATGGGTCTCAGTAGAGGCCTGCGAATCAGAAGTAGTGGGTATCAGGGGCTGCGAAAGTGCCTCACTAAGTACCGGCGACTGGCTTAGGAGAAGAGTCATAGTCGGTTTTGGACCTAGACGGTCAGTCTCTGTCTTTTTCTTTGCGTTTTGACTGCTAACCAACGACATTTCTGGATAATTAAATCTTGAGCCAAAATATTTAGAAGCAAAAATATACAGACGTTTAATCGTGCATGGATTAAATTTAGCACAAAACAGACAGCAAGGCACGTTGTGGTCAGGGCCTAGTCAAGGAATACAGTACAAATGAAAATCCTTATGAGGTATTTGCTTCCCACAAGTAATGCAATTGACTTTTACTGACATCGGTAAGGAACAAGAAAAAGTTTACCCAATGGGGTACTTAGCTTTTAGTTGAAGACTTCGGTTCTGAAGGTCGAAAATGAAAATTTCAGGAGTCGGCCGACCGGCACTTGCAAACTGCTTCTGCTTCGGGCACCGCACGGCAAGAAAGACTGATGTAATGGAGTCAGCTGCATGTTTTATACCCCTGACGTCATGGAAGAAGGGAGTGCAACCAACACAGGACCCAAGACTTTGTTAATCAGGCTGACTGAGGGCAACCTGCCAGCAGATTACCCAAATGTAATGACTGCAACAGTGAAACACGAAGAAAGTACAGTTTTGTACCTACCATAAATGTAGATGTCCGAACTGGATAGCATCTGCAGTCATAAAGTACAGTTTTGTACCTACCATAAATATAGATGTTCGAAGATCCACATTGCTGCAGTCCTTACACTTGGGTAGTCTGCTGTCCTCGGTCGGCCCGAATAACAAAGTATAAGGCTGACGTCGGTCAGGGCGCATTTGACTGACATCAGGACGTCAGGGTACAAATGCGCATGACCGACGTCATATCCTCAGTCTTTTCTTGCTCCAGATGTCAGAAGACCCTAAAAAGACAAGGCCCAATATACCTGCACCAAAAATATGTACAATATATATACAAAAATATATACAAAAATATCAGCATATAACCTCACCTACACAACCACCCCTAAACACAGAGGGAAGGAGGGAGGGTATTGGACTGCAGCAATGTGGATCCTCGAACATCTACATTTATGGTAGGTACAAAACTGTACTATGTTCTTCATTCCACATTGCTGCAGTCCTAACTATTGGGTAGAATCCCAAAGCAGAGGTAAGGGAGGCTGGCAAATCATAAAGAAGCAGGAGCTGACAACATGCCTTGCAAAATAGCAGTGGCAAAACCAGCCCTAGACTTAGAGTAGAGAGGAAGGTGATAATGCTTAGAAAGTATGCACTGAACTCCAAGTAGCTGCCTCCAAAATATCCTTAGTTGCCACCCCTTAGAAATGCTGTTGAAGTGGCAGTAGCCCTAGTGGAATGAGGCCTAATCCCAGCTGGAATCTCCTTGCCATGATGGGAATAACAAAATGCAATGCAAAACCCAATCCACCTAGAAATAGTTTGTTTTGACACAGGCTTGCCCTGAGAACTCAAAGCAAAAGAAACAAACAACTGCTGAGACTGCCTAAAATCCTTAGTCCTGCTTAAATAATAGCAATTGCCTGTGTACATCTAAAGTGTGCAAAATCTTTTCCCCTTTATTTTGGGGGTCTGCATAAAAGTAGGCAAATGAATAGTTTGGTTTAAAGCCACACTAGAAACCACCTTAGGCATAAAGGAAGGATTAGTACGTAATGATACCCTATCCTTATGGAAAATCAAAAGGGCTCTACTGCCATAAGGGCCTGCAACTCAGACACCCTTCTTGCAGAAGTAATAGCCAACAGAAAAGCAGTCTTCCATGACAAGTATTTCAATTCAGCAGTAGCCGCAGGCTCAAAAGGTTGTAGAGTAAGTTTTTCCAACACAAAATTGAGATCCCAAGCAGGAGTAGGAGCTCTACGGGGGGGTCTTATATTCTTTGCCCCTCTAAGAAACTGCTTGAACAAAGGATGCGAAAACAATGGTGGGTCACAATCATAGTGAGCTGAAATTGCTGCAGCATGAATCTTAATGGAAGAGAAGGACAAACCTTTGTCCAATAACTCAGTAAGATATTGAAGAGCCACACTCAAATTAGGCTCAGAAATTTCCAAATTCTTTGCTGTACTCCAAAATAAAAACCTCTTCCATTTTTCTGTACACTTTCCTTGTACTAGGTCTTCTAGCTTCCATAATCACATTTAAAACTTGTTGAGGAAGTTGAGACCTGCTGTGTTTCAACACAGAATATGCCAGGCTGTTAGATGAAGAGAGTGAAGCTTGACATTGAGCAGATGACCGTCCTTCTGAGATAACAGATGTGGAATCAAAGGTAAAGGCCATGGAGGCTTCCTTACCAGACTCCTTAGTAGTGGGTACCAGTGCTGCCGAGGCCAATCTGGAGCTATTAAAATCATCCTTGGCTTGTCTTGTCTGACCTTTAAGAGCACCTTTGGAAGAAGAGGCAGAGGTGGAAAGGCATACACATGAAGATTTTTCCAACTGAAAGAAAGAGCATCCACTTTCCAAGCTGTGTGATGAAACCCCTTTGTGCAAAACTTTGGCAGCTGGTGGTTTAGTGGAGAAGCGAACAGATCTATGTCTGGAGTTCCCCATGACCTGTCAATTTTGAAATACATGAAGATCCAGTTTCCACTCGTGGGGATCCATGATTTGTCTGCTTAACACATCTGCTAAGGAGTTCTGTGCTCGCGGCAGAAACCTTGCCTGAAGAGTTAGTTGCAAGCTGAGCGCAGTCACCCATAAAATCATTGCTTGCCTGCATAGAGGATAAGAATGTGTTCCCCCTTGTTTGTTGATGTACCACATGACAGTTGTGTTGTCTGTTAGAATCAACACCTGTCCTGGAAGAAGTAACTCCTTGAAAGCCATTAATGCAAACTGGACTGCTAACATCTCCTTCATGTTGATATGTAGATGCTGTAGTCTGGCAGGCCACTTGTCTTGTATCCACTTTCCATTTAGATGAGCTCCCCAAGCAATGTCCGAGGCATCTGTCGTTAAAATCTGACTCGCCTCTGGCGGGTCACAGAGAGTCCCTTGTTTAGGTGACATTCCTGAGCCCACCACAAAAATTCTTTTTGAAGGCAAGGTATTATTTGAATGACAGTGTCCAAATCCTGGCAGTGCTGTGTCCATACATTTTGAGATACCATTGCAGCTTCCTCATATGCAGTTTGGCATTGGGAAGCACCAGAATACAAGATGCCATGAACCCTAATGCTTGAAGGACTGTCCTTGCAGTCAGCACGGACTGATGAGATAGTTGATGGAAGTAAAGGGATAGACTCTTTTGTTTGTCCGGGGTTAAAAAGGCCATCTGGGCTGCTGTATTCAGTCTCACACCCAGAAAGCACATGTCTTGAGAGGGTACTAGACTGGACTTTATTTCGTTCACAGAATACCCTAGGCATCTTAGCACTGCTATAACATATTCCAGATGCTGTAGAAGGTCTTCCTTTTCTTGAGCCAGAATCAGGCAGTCGTCCAAGTAAGGATAGATTTGAATTCCTTTTAGCCTGAAGTAAGCTATCACTGGAGCCAGAACCTTTGTGAATACTCTGGGCGCAGTAGATAAGCCAAAGGGCAATGCAGAGAACTGATAATGAGAATTTCCAGCTCGAAAACGCAGATACTTCCTGCAACTTAGTCTTATAGGCACATGAAGGTAAGCTTCCTTGAGATCTAAAGTTACCATCCAGTGATCTTTGCCCAGCAGAGGTAAAAGCTGTTGTAACGTCAACATCTTGAACTTGGGAATGTCCAGATAAGTGTTGAGGATAGATAAATCCAAAATTGGTCTCCACGTGTTCCCCTTCTTTGGTACTAGGAACAGGCGAGAATAAAATCCTAGGCCCCTTTCTGATACAGGGACTGGCTGAATGGCCCCTATTTGGAGTAACAGAGAAATCTGCTTGTGAGCCTCTTTCCTTTGTGGAGGAGGAACGTCTGGCATGCCTTTGAAAGGGGGCCATGTATGGAAATAAAACCTGTAACCGTGGTGAATGATATCCAACACCCATCTGTCTTGAGTAATTAAATCCCAATTTTCTTTGAAAAGAGACAGTCTTCCTCCCAAAGGAGCTGCCAGCCGAGAATCTACTGGCAGCAGAAAAGGCAGGTCATTGGGTCTGTTTACGAAAGGACTGACCCCTGCCCTCACCAGAAGCCTGAGCAGGTGAACTCCCTGTTCTAGGCCTAAAAGAACCTTGAGCTCTGCCCCTACCACGTCTAGACCTACCCCTAGACTGGGAATCATAAGCAGGATATGTCCATCCCTTAGTAGGCCAATTTCTACTAAACTTCGGTGGCTGCACCTGCAAAAATCTTTAACAGTTTGCATAGACTTAGCTTTGTCCTCCATTTTCTTTAAAACTGCTTCCACAGGCGAACCAAACAACACATCAGACTGTAAAGGAGCATCCAAAATCCTTGTCTTAACATGCTCAGCTAAATTCTGATCCCTCAACCAGGCATGCCTGCGAAGAACAGAACTAGTAGCAGCCACCCTCGAGGAGGCCTGTACAGCATCAAAACCACATTGCAAAGAATGCTTACCCACTTGTTCAGACACATAAACTAAATCCAGCAACTCTTTACACTCAATACCTTCCGCCAAAGCATCCACCTTAGATTTCAGTTGTGAAAGGAGATAATTCTGATATTTTAGCATGTGAAACTGACAATTCAACGCCCTCATGGCTAAAGTGGAAGAAGTATACACTTTCTTTCCCCATCTATCCAAAGCCCTTGCCTCTTTATCAGTGGGAACAGGGTTTTTAACCACAGAGGCCTTAACACCTTTAGGTCCCTGAGAAATAGTTTCGGGTCTGCCCTAGGACTCTTAAAAGATACTTATGAGCTTCAGGCACCCTATAGTACCTATCAGGTTTAACAGGAGCAGGAGGCAAAGAATCAGGGTTCAGGGAAGCCTCTGCAAAACATCTTCCACCACATTCAACACAGGAGGTATAGCTAAGGGCCTATGCTGGGGTAAAACAAGAATTCCCTAAGCCTTTTCCTGGAATCAGAGTAATCCTGGCCTTCCCATTTAAAGTGCTCCCTCATGGAATGCAGAGTCTCTGAAAATGAGAAATCCTCAGGAGGAGAAGCTGTAGGAGTGGAATCATCCACATCAGAATCAGAATAAGGAGGATACTCCTGCAAATCTTCTGCAGAAGACTCAGAAGCCTCTGAACACTGTTCAAAACTATCAAACTCAGGTTCCACCCTAGGCCTCTTATCAGGAGGGCATAGAACCTCTAATCATAGTAATCAAATCTTCTGCCATTTTAAGCATATGTTTCTTAGGCACAGAACCTGAAGTGCTAGGAGAAGCCCCCACGAAGCTAAACTTGGCCTACCTCTCAAAGAAGTTTTGGAAACAGAAGGAGGCTCTAACTACCTTGGGAAGAGAGGGAAGAGCAGTTACCTGAGAAGCCCCTCAGCCTGGCCTACCTCCTGAGAAGGCACATCCTGTAACAGTAAAGTCTCTGCCTGAGACTCCAAAGAAACTCCTGGCAAAACCTCTGGCTCCACTGAGCCTTCTAAAGAACCGGCGTCCGGGACTGCGGTTCATCAACCCTAGGCTTCGCTGTTTTGTCCTTGCGCTTCTTGGGCGAAGCGGCGGAGCATCCGACGGCATTTTATAATTACGCTTCCCAAACACTAACCTGGCACAGTCTAACCTCCTCTTAATAGTGCGTTTGTTAAATCTAGCACAAGAGCAGCATCCAACAACGTCGTGCTCAGGCCCTAAACAAGGTATACACAAGGTATGGTAATCCCTATGAGGTATCTGTTTCCCACAAGAAATACAGTTATTCACTTTTTCTGACATCCGGTTAAATACTGAGGCAAGAAAAAACCAAAATGTTCCCCAACGGGGTACTTAGCCAACTCTGATTCGGTCTGAAACTCCGACTTCAGAAAATTTCAGAACGCCAACCTGCACTCGCAAAACTGCTTCTGCATCGGACCATGCGGCAAAAAAGACTGAGGATATGACGTCGGTCATGCGCATTAGTACCCTGACGTACTGACGTCAGTCTAATGCTCCCTGACCGACGTCAGCCATATACTCTGGTATTCGGGCCGACTGGACAGCGGACTACCCAATAGTTAGGACTGCAGCAATGTGGAATGAAGAACATCCTAAAAATAAAGGTCAGAACCAAAAGACAGCAAACAAACAACCAACCACCCTTGCACCAATTATATGTACAATATATACAATATACACAATATTTACAACCCAACCCACACAACCACCTCTAACTACAGAGGGGAAGGAGGGAGGGTAAATTGGACTGCAGCAATGTGGATCTTCGAACATCTATATTTATGGTAGGTACAAAACTGTACTATGTTCTTCATCTCACATTGCTGCAGTCCTTACACTTGGGTAGAATCCCAAAGCAGAGGTAAGGGAGGATGGCCAAACTATAAGGAAGCAGGAGCTGCCAAAATGCCCTGCAAAACAGCAGTGGCAAAACCAGCCCTGGATTTAGAGTAAAGTGGTAGGTGATAATGCCTAGAGAAAGTATGCACTGAACTCCAAGTAGCTGCCTCCAAAATATCCTTGGTTGCCACCCCTCAAAAAGCTGTCAGTGGCAGTAGCCCTAGTGGAATGAGGCCTAATCCCAGCTGGAATCTCCTTGCCATGATGGGAATAACAGAAAGCAATGCAAAACCCAATCCACTTAGAAATAGTTTGTTTTGACACAGGCTTGCCCTGAGAACTCAAAGCAAAAAAGAAACAAATAACTGCTGAGACTGCCTGAACCCTTTAGTTCTGTCCAAATAATATCGCAACTGCCTGTGTACATCTAAAGTGTGCAACATCTTTTCCCCTTTATTTTGGGGATTTGCATAAAAAGTAGGCAAATGAATAGTTTGGTTTAAAGCCACACTAGAAACCACTTTAGGCATAAAGGAAGGATTAGTACGTAAAGATACCCTATCCTTATGGAAAATGAAGAAAGGCTCAACCGCCATAAGGGCCTGCAATTCAGAAACCCTTCTTGCAGAGGTAATGGCCAACAAAAAGGCAGTCTTCCATGATAAATATTTCAACTCAGTAGTAGCTGCAGGCTCAAAAGGTTGTAGAGTGAGTTTCTCCAACACAAAATTGAGATCCCAAGCAGGAGTAGGAGCTCTCGTGGGGTCTTATATTCTTTGCCCCTCTAAGAAATTGCTTGAACAAAGGATGAGAAAACAATGGTGGGTCACAGTCATAGTGAGCTGAAATTGCTGCAGCATGAACCTTAATAGAAGAGAAGGACAAACCTTTGTCCAGTAACTCAGTAAGATATTGAAGAGCCACACTTAAATTAGGCTCAGAAACATCCAAATCCTTTGCTGCACTCCAAAATAAAAATCTCTTCCATTTATCTGCGTACACTTTCCTTGTACTAGGCCTTCTAGCTTCCAAAATCACATTCAAAACTTGTTGTGGAAGTTGAGACCCTCTATGGTTCAAAACAGAATATGCCAGGCTGTTAGGTGAAGAGAGTGAAGTTTGACATTGAGCAAATGACTGTCCTCCTGGGACAACAGGTGTGGAATCAAGGCAAAGGCCATGGAGGCTTCCGTACCAGACTTCTCAGTAATGGGTACCAGTGCTGTCGAGGCCAATCTGGAGCTATTAAAATCATCCTTGGCTTGTCCTGTCTGACCTTTAGAAGTACCTTTGGGAGGAGAGGCAGAGGTGGAAAGGCATACACATGAAGATTGCTCCAATTGAAAGAAAGAGCATCCACTTTCCAAGCTGTGGGATGAAACCTTTTGTGCAAAACTTTGGCAGCTGATGGTTTAGTGGAGAAGCGAACAGATCTATGTCTGGAGTTCCCCATGATACTGTCAATTTCTGAAATACATGAGGATCCAATTTCCACTCGTGGGGATCCATAATTGCCTGCTCAACACATCTGCTAAGGAGTTCTGTGCTCGGCAGAAACCTTGCCTGAAGATTGAGCTGTAAACTGAGAGCAGTCTCCCACAAAATCATTGCTTGCCTGCATAGAGGATAAGAATGTGTTCCCCTTGCTTGTTGATGTACCACATGACAGTTGTGTTGTCTGTTAGAATCAACACCTGCCCTGGAAGAAGTAAATCCTTGAAAGCTATTAATGCAAACTGGACTGCTAACATCTCCTTCAAGTTGATATGTAGATGTTGTAGTCTGGCAGGCCACTTGTCTTGTATCCACTTTCCATTTAGATGAGCTCCCCAAGCTTTGTCTGAGGCATCTGTCGTTAAAATCTGACTCGCCTCTGGCCGGGTCACAGAGAGTCCCTTGTTTAGGTGACATTCCTGAGCCCACCACAAAAATTCCTTCTGAATGCAAGGTATTATTCGAATGACAGTGTCCAGATCCTGGCAGTGCTGTGTCCATACATTTTTGAGATACCATTGCAGCTTCCTCATATGCAGTTTGGCATTGGGAAGCACCAGAATACAAGATGCCATGAACCCTAAGGCTTGAAGGACTGTCCTTGCAGTCAGCCCGGACTGATGAGATAGTTGATGGAAGTAAAGGGAAAGATTCTTTTGTTTGTCCGGGGTCAAAAAGGCCATCTGGGATGCTGTATTCAGTCTTACACCCAGAAAGCACATGTCCTGAGAGGGTACTAGACTGGACTTTATTTCGTTCACAGAATACCCCAGGCATCTTAGCACTGCTATCACATATTCCAAATGATGAAGAAGCTCGTCCCTTCCTTGAGCCAGAATCAGGCAATCGTCCAAATAAGGATAGATCTGTATTCCTTTTAGCCTGAAGAAAGCTATCACTGGAGCCAGAACTTTCGTGAACACTCTGGGCGCAGTAGATAAGCCAAAGGGCAATGCAGAGAACTGATAGTGAGAAGTCCCAGCTCGAAAACGCAGATACTTCCTGCAACTTAGTCTGATAGGAACATGAAGGTAAGCCTCCTTGAGATCCAAAGTTACCATCCAATGATCTTTGCCCAGCAGAGGTAAAAGCTGTTGTAACGTCAACATTTTGAACTTGGGAATGTCCAGATAAGTGTTGAGGATAGATAAATCCAAAATTGGTCTCCACGTGTTCCCCTTCTTTGGTACTAGGAACAGGCGAGAATAAAATCCTAGGCCCACTTCTGTCATAGGGACCGGCTGTATGGCCCCTATTTGGAGCAACAGAGAAACTTGCTTGTGCGCCTCTATTCTTTGTTGAGGAGGCACGTCTGGCATGCCTTTGAAAGGAGGCAAGGTATGGAAATAAAACCTGTAGCCGTGGTGTATGATATCCAATACCCATCTGTCTTGGGTAATTAAACTCCAATTTTCTTTGAAAAGTGCCAACCTTCCTCCCAAAGGTGCTGCCAGACGAGAAGGCTCTGGCAGCTGAAAAGGTAGGTCATTGGGTCTGTTTACGAAAGGACTGACCCCTGCCCTCACCCGAAGACTGTGCAGGAGAACTCCCTGTTCTAGGCCTGAAAGAGCCCTGAGCTCTGCCCCTACCACGTCTAGATCTACCCCTAGACTGGGAATCATAAGAAGGATACGTCCACCCCTTAGTAGGCCAATTCCTACTAAACTTTGGAGGCTGGACCTGCAAAAAATCTTTAACAGTCTGCATAGACTTAGCCTTGTCTTCCATTTTCTTTAAAACTGCCTCAACAGGAGAACCAAACAACACGTCAGATTGCAAAGGAGCATCTACAATCCTTGTTTTAACATGGTCAGACAAATTCTGATCCCTCAGCCAGGCGTGCCTGCGAAGAACTGACCCAGTGGCAGCCACCCTAGACGAGGCCTGTACAGCATCAAAACCACATTGCAAAGAATGCTTACCCACCTGTTCAGAAACATGTACTAAATCTTGCAACTCTTTACAATCAATACCTTCTGCCAGAGCATCAACCTTAGACTTCAATTGTGAAAGGAGATAGTTTTGGTATTTCAACATGTGAAACTGGCAATTCAAAGCCCTCATAGCAAGAGTGGAAGAAGTATAAACTTTCTTTCCCCATCTATCCAAGGCCCTGGCCTCTTTGTCTGCAGGAACCGGATTCTTTACCACAGAAGCCTTAACACCTTTAGGCCCCTGGCTAACAGTTTCTGGGTCTGCCCTAGGACTCTTAAAAGAAACTCATGAGCTTCAGGCACCCTGTAATACCTATCCGGTTTAACAGGAGCAGGAGGCAAAGAATCAGGATTAAGAGAAGCCTCTCTAAAAACATCTTCCACTACATCCAAAACAGGAGGTATAGCCAAAGGCCTATGCTGGGGTAAAAACAAAAATTCCCTAAGCCTTTTCCTGGAATCAGAGAAGTCCTGACCTTCCCACTTAAAATGCTCCCTCATGGAGTGAAGAGTTTCTGAAAAAGAAAAATCCTCAGGAGGAGAAGCAGAAGGAGTAGAATCATCCACATCAGAATCAGAATAAGGAGAGTACTCCTGCAAGTCTTCAGTCAAGACTCTGAAACATCTGAAGCCTGCTCAAAACTCCCTAACTCAGGCTCCACCCTAGGTCTCTTATCAGGAGGGGGCATAGAACCCCTAATCAAAGAAATCAAATCCTCTGCCATTTTAAGCATATGCTTCTTGGGCACAGTTCCTGAAGAGCTAGGGGTAACACCAACTGAAGCTAAACCTGGCCTGCCCCTGGGAGAAGCCTTAGAAACAGAAGGAGAGGGCCTAGCCACCCTAGGAAGGGAGGGGAGTATAGTAACCTGAGAAGCCCCCTCAGCCTGACCTGCCTCCTGAGAGGCCACATCTTGCAATAATAAAGTCGCACCCTGGGAACACAAAGAAACCTCCGGTGGAGCCACCGGCTCCACCGACACCTCTAAAGAACCGGCGTCCGGTACAGACGGTTCTTCTAGCCTAGGTTTAACTGCTTTGTCCTTGCGCTTCTTCGAAGAAGCGGGCGTCGGAGCATCCGACGGCATTTTATAATTGCACCGCTTCCCAAAGACTAACCTGGCACAATCCAACCTTCTCTTTATAGTGCGTTTATTGAATCTAGCACAAGAGCGAAAGCCAACAACGTCGTGCTCAGGCCCTAAGCAAGGAATACACAAAGTATGATAATCTCTATGCGGTATCTGTTTCCCACAAGAAATGCAATTATTGACTTTTTCTGACATCCGTAAATCACTGAGGCAAGAAAAACTAAAATATTCCCCAACGGGTACTTAGCCAACTTTGAACTCGGTCTGAAACTTCGAAATCGAAAAATCTCAGAACGCCAACCGGCACTTGCAATGCTGCTTCTGCATCGGACCATGCGGCAAAAAAGACTGAGGATATGACGTCGGTCATGCGCATTTGTACCCTGACGTCCTGATGTCAGTCAAATGCGCCTTGACCGACGTCAGCCTTATACTTTGATATTCGGGCCGACCGAGGACAGCGGACTACCCAAGTGTAAGGACTGCAGCAATGTGAGATGAAGAACATCTCCCTAGCTCAGGCTCCACCCTAGGTCTCTTATCAGGAGGGGGCAAAGAACCCCTAATCAAAGTAATCAAATCTTCTGCCATTTTAAGCATATGCTTCTTGGGCACAGTTCCCGAAGAACTAGGGGTGACACCAACTGAAGCTAAACCTGGCCTGCCTCTGGGAGAAGCCTTGGAAACAGAAGGAGAGGGCCTAACCACCCTAGGCAGGGAGGGGAGTATAGTAACCTGAGAAGCCCCATCACCCTGACCTGCCTCCTGAGAGGCCACATCCTGCAGTAACAAAGTCTCTCCCTGGGATCCCAAAGAAACCTCAGGTGGAACCACCGCTCCACCGACACCTCTAAAGAACCGGCGTCCGCAGACGGTTCTTCTAGCCTAGGCTTAACTGCTTTGTCCTTGCGCTTCTTGAAGAAGCGCCGGAGCATCCGACGGCATTTTATAATTGCACCGCTCAAGACTAACCTGGCACAATCTAATCTCCTCTTTATAGTGCGCTTATTGAATCTAGCACAAGAGCGACACCCAACAACGTTGCTCAGGCCCTAAACAAGGAATACACAAAGTATGATAGTCTCTATGCGTATCTGTTTCCCACAAGAAATACAATTATTCACTTTTTCTGACATCCGTAAACCACTGAGGCAAGAAAAACTAAAATATTCCCAACGGGTACTTAGCCAACTTTGACTCGGTCTGAAACTCCGAAATCGAAAAATTTCAGAACGCCAACCGGCACTTGCAATACTGCTTCTGCATCGGACCATGCGGCAAAAAAGACTGAGGATATGACGTCGGTCATGCGCATTTGTACCCTGACGTCCTGATGTCAGTCAAATGAAGTGCGACATCAGCCGAAGCTGGACCCGGACTTTGGAATCCGGCCGACTGAAGGGCTGCCTGACGACAGGACAACCCAGTTGTTATGACTGCAGATGCATCCATGAAGGACATCATCAAATGGGTTGTCCTGTCGTCAGGCAGCCCTTCGGTCGGCCGGATTCCAAAGTCTGGGTCCGGCTTCGGCTGATGTCGCACTCCACCCGACGTCATCTCTGCTGGTCTTTGGGTATAAAGGCATCAGCCGACGCCATTTTCCTCAGTGTTTCTTGCCCCAGATGCCAATTGCCCTCTTGGAAAGCTAAATTTTGGATAAATGCCAATGTTTCCAAAATAGTATAAGGCAAACACAAAAAATAAGCATGTATGTACATATATACAAACAAATACACCATAAGAGACCCCCCGCCCCCAGCTAGCTATTAGGAGGGTAAATACCCTAGGAGTACCACAGAGGGGAAAGGAGGGAGAGTAATCCTGACTGCAGATGCTATCCAGTTCGGACATCTACATTTATGGTAGGTACAAAACTGTACTATGTCCTTCATGGATGCATCTGCAGTCATAACAAATGGGTAGAATACCATAGCCAAAACTAGGGGAGGAGGAATAAAATCCCTTGCAGCACAGCAGTGGCAAACCCTGCTCGGGATCTAGAATATAGAGGTAAATTATAATGCTTGGCAAATGTATGCACGGAGGTCCAAGTAGCCGCCTCAATAATGTCCTTGGTTGCCACTCCTCGTAAGAAAGCTGTGGTAGTGGCTGTAGCCCTTGTAGAATGAGGTCTTATGTTCTGTGGAATTGGTTTTCCATGGTAGGAGTAACAGAATCTTATGCAATTTCCTATCCATTTGGAGATTGTCTGTTTGGAAATTGCTTTTCCTTCCTTTCCTGTTGCATAGGCTACAAAAAGCTGGTCAGTTTTTCTGTTACTTTTGGTTCTGTCCAGGTAGTAGCGTAACTGTCTATGTACATCCAAGGTATGCAGCATTCTTTCACCTCTGTTTTGTGGATTGGGAAAGAAGGTAGGTAGGTGGATTGCCTGGTTTAAAGACACTCTGGATACCACCTTAGGCATAAATGTAGGATTAGTTCTCATGGACACCCTATCTTGATGGAAGATTAGAAAGGGTTGAACTGCCATTAAGGCCTGTAGTTCAAACCCTCCTTGCTGAAGTAATAGCCAGTAGGAAAGCAGTTTTCCATGACAGGTGTTGTAGATCTGCTGTTGCTGCTGGTTCAAACGGAGGGAGTGTCAACTTTTCTAGTACAAAGTTCAAGTCCCATGCTGGTAATGGTGGTTTCCTAGGAGGTTTTACATTCTTGATCCCTCTGAGGAACTGCCTGAGTAGAGGATGTGAAAAGACAGGAGGATCAAAGCTGTATTCTGCTGAAATAGCTGATGCATGTATCTTGATGGAGGAATAGGACAGGCCTGTATGTAGAAGCTCTGCCAAGTACTCCAGAATGTTAGCAATATCTATGTTCGACACATCTTTTCCTCTCAGTACTCCAAATGACGAACCTTTTCCATTTTCCTGCATAGTTCCTTCTTGTTGAAGGTCTGCGGGCTTCAAGGATAATGTCTTTGACCCTTTGGGAAAGGTCTGGGTTAGTTGCTGCTATGTGATGTTCCAGGCAGTCAGTTGCAAGGTTTTTAGGTTTGGATGTATGATGTTGTAGTTGTTCTGAGTTAACATCAGAGGCATCAGGGGTATTGACCACATTTTCTCCCGAGACATGCTCCTCAGCAATGGGTACCAGTGTTGTCTTGGCCAGTTCGGAGCTATCAAAATTATCCTTGGACGTTCCTCTTTGATTTTCAGTAGTACCTTGTGCATCAAGGGAAGAGGTGGAAATGCATATGCTATCAGGCCTTTCCAGCTGAAGGATAGAGAGTCCACCTTCCATGCAAGTGGGTGGGATGTCCTTGTGCAGAATTTTTTGAGCTGGTGGTTGAGTGGGGAAGCGAAGAGACCTATTTGTGGCATTCCCCATTTCTTTGTGATGGCCTTGAAGATGTCCGGGTGTAGCATCCATTCGTGGGCATCCGAGGTGGTTCTGCTTAAAATGTCTGCTAGGGTGTTCTCTTTTCCCGGTACAAATATTGCCTGTAACTGGATGTTGTAGCTGAGAGCCAGATTCCAAAGGTCCAAAGTCATTCTGCATAGGGGGTATGAATGAGTGCCTCCCTGTTTGTTGATGTACCACATGACTGTGGTGTTGTCTGTCCTTATCATCAGATGGCCTTCTTTGAGGAATGGTCCGAATTTTTGGATTGCCAGTTTTACTGCCAGCATTTCTTTTTGGTTTATGTGTAGGTGCAGCTGGTCCTGAGTCCACAGTCCTTGTACGCATTTGTCCAGCATGTGCGCCCCCCATCCTAGGTCTGAGGCGTCCGTTGTGATGGTTTGGCTTGCTCGAAAGTTGTGGAAGGGTAAGCCTGGGTTTGACTGGCATGCTTGAGCCCACCATAGGAACTCCTGTTTTAGGCATGGGATTAGTGGTATTTCTGTTTCTAAGCTGTGCCTGTGTTGAGACCATAAATTCTTTAGGTACCACTGTAACTTTCTCATATGCAGTCTGGCATGTGGGACCAAGATTATGCATGATGCCATGAAGCCCAAGGCCTGCAGAACTTTTCTTGCTGTTAGTTTGTTCTGCTTTGTTAATGCCAAGAAGTAAAGAGGGAGTTCTTTTTTGTTTTTCTGCAGTTTAGGAATGCCATTTGCTTTACTGTGTCCAATTCCGCGCCCAAGAAAGTTCTTGTTTGGGATGGTATCAGCCTTGACTTTTGTAAATTGACTGTGTATCCCAGGGCTTGTAGCAAGTAAATGACCCTTTGTAAATCTGTTGTCAGCTTGCTTTTGTTGTCCGCTTGTAACAGGCAGTCGTCCAGGTATGGATAAATTTGGATTCCCTGTACTCTGCAGTGAGCGATTACTGATGCCAGGCATTTTGTGAATACTCTGGGCGCAGTAGATAAGCCAAAGGGCAATGCTGAGAATTGATAATGCTCTGATCCTGCAAGAAATCTGAGGTATCTTCTGCAATTTGGTCGAATGGGGACGTGCAGGTATGCCTCCTTGAGATCTAGAGTTACCAGCCAACACTCCTTGCCCAGCATGGGAAGAAGTTGCTGTAGGGTCAGCATTTTGAATTTTGGGACAATGATGTATGTGTTTAAGATGGACAGGTCGAGAATAGGTCTCCAGTTTTTCTCTTTTCTTGGCACTAGAAGAGTCTGGAGTAGAATCCTTTGCCCTGTTCTGTTATTGGTACTCTTTCCACAGCTCTCATCTTTGTTAATTCCGCTATCTGCTGCAGAGCTTCTATTTTTTGATTTGGAGGCAGGTTTGGCATTCCTCGTTTTATTGGTAAGGTGTGGAAGTGGAACCGGTAGCCTTGGTCTATGGTTTGTAAAATCCACTTGTCTTTTGTGATATAGTGCCAATTTTTCGAGAATAAGGCTAACTTTCCGCCTAATGGTGCTGCTATTTGCTCCCTGGTAGGCGGAGTCAGAGCCAAGTCACTGTGATTGTCCTGTTGTAGTGGCAGTGGTTGTGTCTGTGCCTCAGTTATTGCCATGCCACTGTCGTCCTCTGTAGGCACCTCCTCTGGATTGATTTCTGCCCCTAGAGTGTCTATTCCTGCCCCTTTGGGATGTTGTGGTGTCAGGAAAGGACCAATTTTTGGCAGGCCAGTTTCTGCTAAACCTTGGGGGCTGAACCTGTAAGAAATCTTTAACTGTTTGTACAGATTTTGCCTTTTCTTCCATTTTCTTCATTACCTGCTGGGCAGGTTCCCCAAATAGACTGGCCTTATCCATAGGAGCATCTAATAGCTTTGCTTTAACATGATCCGGTAAGACCTGTTCTTTCAACCATGCATGCCTTCTTATCACTGTGCCAGTCATGGCTGATCTAAATGAAGCCTCCAGTGCATCATAGCCACATTTTAAGGAATGGTTACTAACCTGTTGAATGTTATTCACCATTTCTAATACATATTTCTTATCTAAAGATTCATCAGAGGACAGCTTTTTAATTAACTGATCAAGCATAAACTCTTGGTATTGGATCATGTGAAACTGACAGTTTAAAGCTCTAGCTGAGAGAGTAGCAGAGGTGTAGACTTTTTTCCCCCATCTCTCTAAGGACCTGGATTCCCTTTCAGAGGGAATAGGGTTTTTTGCTGTGGTCGAGGCTACTGCCTTAGGCCCCTGGGATATAGTTTCGGGGTCTTCAAGTGGGGCCTTGTATAGGTGGTGATGAGTGTCTGGCACCCTGTAAAATCTATCTGGTTTGGCAGGGGCTGGAGGTAAAGAATCAGGTGCAGTGCAGACATCATTAAATGCATCGTCCACAACAGGCAGCACAGGAGGTATAGCTAAGGGCCTATATGTTGTGGTAAGTGCAGAAAGGTCCTAAGCCTTTTTCTTGAATCTGAGAAATCTTGTCCCTGCCATTGGAATTGTTCTCTCATGGCATGTAAGGTTTCCCCAAAGGAGAATTCCTCTGGTGGAGAGGCAGCTGGAATGGATTCTTCAGCATCGGAATCTTCATAATTGGAAAAAGGAGCCTCTGGCTGGTCTGTAATGTCTGAGTCATCCGCAGAATCATCAGAGGAGACCGGCTCGGGGGCTCTGCTCTAGGTCTCTTTTCTGGGGGCTGAGAGGCCCTGTCTGGGTGAGATTGGGATCCCCTAATTAAGGATATTAAATCTTCTGCCAGAGTAAGCATTTGTGAACTAGAAGTGGGCCTGAATGAGGGGGGTTTAACAGGCCCTGATTTAGCAGATTTAGCTGCTTTAGCCCTGGTAAAGGCCTTAATAGACATGGCTGCAGGAGGCCTAGCAGCACCACGTGCTGGGGTAGAGACATCCAAAGGGATGGTGTCTGATAAATCACTAGGAACCACAGTTGTAGGCAAAATTTCTGAGGCTGATTCAGGTAAGGTAGCAGGGGCCTCAGTAGTAGTCAAGGATTCGCTGAAGATTGACCAGTTTTCTCGGTTTCGGCGAAACAGAGACACTCGCTTGCTTAACCGTGGTTTCGCCGAAACCGCGGACCGCGAGTGTCGGTCTTTTTCTTTGCGTTTTTTAACAATTTGGGTAGTCGGAGGATCTGACGGCATAATGTATGCAAAATCTGAGCCAAAAAACTGTTCAGCAAACTCCGACCGACGCCTAAGCGTTCGTCGGTTGAAGGAAGCACAGGCCAAACAGGCTGCTACGTCGTGGTCTGGGCCTAAGCAAGGCAAACAGTAAGAGTGGAAATCTTTATGAGGTATTTGTTTCCCACAAGTTAAACAGTTATTGACTTTTTCTGACATCGGCTGAGGCAAGAAAGAGTCCCCAACGGGGTACTTAGCTTTTTAGAAGTCTTCGAAGTAGTATTCGGTAGTAGTAATCTCTGGATCTGACCGACCGGCACTTGCGAACAGCTTCTGCTTCGGGCACCACGCGGCAAGAAAGACTGGGGAAAATGGCGTCGGCTGATGCCTTTATACCCGAAGACCAGCAGAGATGACGTCGGGTGGAGTGCGACATCAGCCGAAGCCGGACCCAGACTTTGGAATCCGTCCGACCGAAGGGCTGCCTGACGACAGGACAACCCATTTGTTATGACTGCAGATGCATCCATGAAGGACATCATCTCTGTACTACCTGTCTGGTTTCCTAGGAGCAGGAGGTAAAGTATCAGGAGTTAGGCTGGACTCCATAAAAACATCATCCTTAACATCCAGAACTGAAGGTCTTGCTAAAGGTCTACGTTGTGGCAAATCTAAAAATTCTCCGAGTCTCTTTTTGGACTGAAGAAAGTCATGGCATTCCCAGTGGAAATGCTAGTATGTAGGGTTTCACCAAAAGAAAAATCCTCTGGAGGTGAAGCAGAGGAAATGGATTCCTCTGCATCTGAATCCTCAAGCAGATAAAGGCATGTCTTCATATTCAGAAACCTCAGAGTCGGACTCTTGGTCTGTTAAAGCTGCTGGGGACAAGTCTCTTTCTCTTAGCAGGGTAAGGCTGGCTTCCCCTAATCAGCATAATCAGGTCTTCTGCATTTTAAGCATTTGATGTTGTGGCAAGGAAGCAAGTGCTTGAGATTGGGTTGTCGGTTTTTTAGGCGTAGCTCGTACTCTTGGCCTAAAACTCGGTAGTTTTAGACAAAACTGAAGACGCAAAATAAGTGTTTGTGTTGAATATCGGTAGTGCGAAGAACTTCCTTGGAAGCCGGTGCCTGCACAGTGGCTCCGGACCCATCCAAGGTAGAGACATCCACAGGTTCCGTAGTCAAAGTAGAGTCTCGTGGTATACTGGACTCCAAACGGGTCTCAGTAGCGGCCTGCGAATCCATCAAAGTGGGCATCAGGGGCTGCAAAAGTGCCTCACTGAGTACTGGCGACTAGCTTAACGGACGTGTCGCAGGCAGTTTTGGACCTGTGCGGTCTGTCCTTAGGTTTTTCAGAAGGTCGGTAGTTGGATGGCTTACAGAAGCTATTTTGGAATACGGAGAGCGACAGTGAAAGTATTTAGCGACAATAAGGACCTGACTATGAATAGTTCTGGCATTGAACAAAGCACAAAACCAACAGCGAGGCAAGTCGTGGTCTGAGCCTAAACAGGTGACGCAGTTAAGAATAGAAATCTCGATGTGGTATTTGCTTTCCACAGGCGAGACAATTGTTAAACTTTTTCTGACATCGGTTAGAGCAAGAAAAAAGGATCCCCAATGAGGTACTTGGCTTTAGAAGACTTCAGGATGATTCAATTCGGAAACAAAAACTCAGGTAGTGGTCGACCGGCACTCATGCAAACTGCTTCTGCTTTGGGCTCCTCAGCAAGAAAGACTCATGTAATGGCGTTAGCTGCCTGTTTTTATACCCATGACGACCTGACATCAGTCCTGAAGCGACAGCAACCGATGCAGAAATACTAAGTCTCTGGTAGTCGGGCCGACTGAGGGCTACCTGCAGGCAGATAACCAAAGTGTGATTGACTGCAACAGTGAAACATGAAGAACATCAGAACCTACTCTTGAACCAGATAGAGGGGGAGAGACGACTACCTTCTCAACCTTGGCTGTAGCAATGTTCTCATCTTATGCCTGTGAAAGCACCACACTAACATGGTTGATGGAGGCAGAGAGAAGCAAGAAATGTGTTCATGCTCCGACGTGGAAGATACACTGTTAAACGTTTCTTCCTAGAGGCAGCTACAGGAACTACAGATACTTGTACCTTGGAGACTCCTGACCCTGAAGGTTTCTTAGAATCAGCACCTGAAACATTTTCTACAATTGCAATAAAAGCAGATTCCATCAGACAGGGGTGGGGTGGCTTTAAAAGGTGGTCTAGATGACCCTTCTGAAATCACCTTTATGATTTGTCACTTGACAGACTTGGAGTCTTCAGAACGCCACTCTAGGAAGCCAGCCCTTCATTTTTTTTTTTTTTGTTTACACTTAAGAATTATTTGCTGAAATCCTTCACAAATACAGTTTTCATTCAAATGAGCAGCACCTACAAACAATGCACAAGTGCTTATCCCGTGGGTGAACATTACAGAAGCACCAGTTTTCCCCTTCCTTCTGCCTTCATTCATCCTGGTGCTCCCACCCATCTCTGGCTCGACCCCCACTCCTCATTCCTCTCAGAGATTACTCCAAGTGAACAGAGGCCGGTCAAGGACTTTACGGGTGCCCTGAGGTGGTGTTGACAACTACTTCTGCTGCGGAGGTGGTGGTTTTTTTTTTTTTTTGGTAATCACCTAGTCATGTTTCCCTACCGCCACTCTTACCTATTCTTGTTTCCCTACCGCCACTCTTACCTATTCTTGTTTCCCTACCCCCACTCTTACCTATTCTTGTTTCCCTACCCCCACTCTTACCTATTCTTGTTTCCCTACCCTCACTCTTACCTAGTCATGTTTCCCTACCCCCACTCTTACCTATTCTTGTTTCCCTATCCCCACCCTTACATTTGCTGACAACATACAAAGGCTTTTACCATCAGGGAGACTCACTGAAGAATGCTTGCCTCTCTAAATGGGAATGTCCATCCCACCCTGCCACTACCTCATATCCCAACCCACGAATCAAACCCGGGTCATCTGGGACACATTTAGGGCTTTATCCTTCTATGCCATGGTGCTGGCACTTATGGGAGCTCTTCTAGCACTTTCTAAACCCCGAATGCTTGTCCAAGACACCATGCAATAACTACAATTAAAACACCAAAACTACAGACAAGGCCAAAAACAAAGGTACAGAAAATAAGTAACCTGAACTCTAAACACCAAGTCATAAGATGTAAGATTTAAACTGCATGAACAACAAAGGCAAAGACTAAAAGCTTCAAATTTGACAAGAAAATGGGAGTAACTGACCATACAGTACAGAAAAAATGAATAAAACGACCCCAAACAAATCAAGTGAATTACTGAAAAATAATCAGCAACAATGAAAACAATGCTAAATGGGAAATGTATCACATGTAAACTACTTGGCAGCAAGAATCTGTAGAAAAGATGTACAGAGCATTACGGGGGAAGGGTCTGACCATAGGAAAACATTCTAGCACTAAACGGACTAGTACATGTACTTACTGGATGAAATGGAAAGACTGGATTATGCAAGACCTTGTTAGGTTACCTTTAAATAATTATGTCTAAAATAATTTAAACCTACTCACAGTTTTAAACATGCTGTACAATTAAAATGGTGCATGTGTCTAACAGTAAACAGCCCACCTTTGAAGTTCTCAAAGTCAGATAAGGAACAGACTGAATAACATGTAGGTTCCAGTTAATAGCTGTACTATTAAATATTGATACGATACAAACTAGGAATGGTATTTAAGAAAAAAGTAGGTGACCGGAGCCTTGAGAAGCAGGCACTGTGTGATACTAACTTAATTGTATTTAATTACATTCTATTAAAAACGAAATGTTAATTGTATTTTATTGACTGGATTAATTGTACATTATATTTACAGCACATGACAGCTGTGAAAATTACAAAAGCTTACAGGCCAAACAAAAATAAAATTTGCAGTCGGACCTTTCTGTACATTTCTTCAGTCCTTCAAGCATGTTTAATTCCACTGAATGTAACTGTACTCTCAAATGTTATACACTTAGAAAGGTGGACATTTTCAGATTAAAGTGGCAATACAAGATAGCAGGATCACTGTATACAATGCATGCAGTGTCATGGAGTTGGAATACAGTGCATTTCAAGGGGTTCAGACACGATCTGGATTAGAGGATGCACAATGTGGAGCAGGGGTACAGTGTTGGGGGTTGGCATAACAGTCAAGGTGTTTACCTCACTGAAAATAAAATGTGCAGGGTTTGATTCTCACTAAAAAAACTGGCTAGGCTTAAAACGGCCGACAAGGGCAGCTAGCCAAGTATATGCCTCTAAGCCTAGGAGATTCAGTGCTGCCTGAGAAAGAACAAGGAAAGGATAAGGGGAGGGGCCAATGCTCTGCACAAGCTGCAACACTGAGACAGACAGACAGACTGCTCTGCCTGTCTTACAAAGACATCTTCATATACTTAGAGCAGCAAAAAGTCCAAATCATATATCGCAGTGAGGGTACAGTAGCACTGAAAAAAGCCATACAGTTCACATAAAGCATACAATCGCATAAGGTATACATGCTGTTTGAATACAATGAACTACCAAATAGCAGTGCCACCAGGCACTGGGTGGCAGTGAAGAGTTACCAAATAGCTGGGTAACTACAGCAGAGCTAATAAGGGAGACGGCTAGAAAGGTGCTTGGTATGACATCTGGACAGAGGAAGGACGACAAGGAGACATGGCGGTGGAATGAGGAAGTACAGGAGAGTACACAGAGAAAGAGGTTGGCAAAGACGAAGTGGGATTGTCAGAGATGAAGAAAGTAGACAGGAGCATAAGGAGATGAGGTGCATGGCAAAGAGAGAGGTGTCGAAGGCTAAGGATAAGGCATATGAAGAGTTGTATGAAAGGCTGGACACTAAGGAGGGAGAAAAGGACCTGTACCGATTGGCTAGAGAGAGGGACCGAGCTAAGAAAGATGTGCAGCAGGTAAAGGTGATAAAGGATAATGAGGGAAACATACATACAAGCGAGGAGAGTGCGTTGAGCAGATGGAAAGAGTACTTTGAGGGGTTGATGAATTAAGAGAATGAGAGGGAGAGAAGGTTGGATGATGTGGGGATAGTGAATCATGAAGTGCAATGGATTAGCAAGGAGGAAGTAAGGATAGCTATAAAGAGGATGAAGAATGGAAAGGCTGTTGGTCCAGATGACATACCTGTGGAAGCATGGAAGTGTTTAGGTGAAATGGCAGTGGAGTTTTTAACCAGATTGTTTAATGAAATTCTGGAAAGTGAGAGGATGCCTGAGGAATGGAGAAAACGTGTTTTGGTACCGATTTTTTTAAGAATAAGGGTGATGTGCAGAGCTGTAGTAACTACAGAAGGATTAAATTGATCAGTCACATCATGAAGTTATGGGAAAGAGTAGTGGAAGCTAGGTTAAGAAGGGACGTGATGATTAGTGATTAGCAGTATGGTTTCATGCCGGGAAAGAGCATTACAGATGCAATGTTTGCTCTGAGAGTGTTGATGGAGAAGTACAAAGTACAGAGAAGGTCAGGAGGAGTTGCATTGTGTTTTTATAGACTTAGAGAAAGCATATGACAGGGTGCCTAGAGAGGAGTTGTGTTATTCTATGAGGAAGTCAGGAGTGTCAGAGAAGTATGTAAGAGTGGTACAGGATATGTACGAGGGTAGTGTGACAGCGGTGAGGTCTGCGGTGGGAGTGCCAGATGCGTTTAAGGTGGAGGTGGGATTACATCAAGGATCAGCTCTCAGCCCTTTCTTATTTGCAATGGTGATGGACAGGCTGACAGACGAGATCAGACAGGAGTCCCCGTGGACTATGACGTTTGCAGATGACATTGTGATCTGTAGTGAGAGTAGGGAACAGGTGGAGGAGACCCTGGAGAGATGGAGATATGCTCTAGACAGAAGAGGAATGAAGGACAGCAGGACTAAGACAGAATGTGTGTGTGTGTGTGTGTGTGTGTGTGTGTGTGTGTGTGTGTGTGTGTGTGTGTGTGTGTGTGTGTGTGAATGAGAGGGAGGACAGAGGAATGGTGAGGATGCAAGGAGTAGAGGTGGCGAAGGTGGATGAATTTAAATACTTGGGATCAATAGTTCAGAGTATGTATATGTAGAAGAGAGGTGAAGACAGTACAGGCAGGATGGAGTGGGTGGAGAAGAGTATCAGGAGTGATTTGTGACAGACTAGTACCAGTAAGAGTGAAAGGGAAGGTCTACAAGAGGGTAGTGAGACCAGCTATGTTATATGGGTTGCAGACAGTGGCATTGACAAAAAGGCAGGAGTCAGAGCTTGATGTGGCAGAGTTACAAGATGTTGAGATTTGCACTGGGTGTGATGAGGGTGGACAGGATTAGGAATAAGTATATTATGAGGGTCAGCCCAGGTTGGTAGGTTTGGAGACTAAGCCAGAGAGGCAAGATTACGTTGGTTTGGACATGTGCTGAGGAGGGATGCTGAGTATATTGAGGAAAAAGATGCTAAGGTTGAAGCTACCAAGTAACAGGAAAAGAGGAAGGCCTAAGATAAGGTTTATGGATGTGGTGAGAGGACATGCAGGTGGCTGGTGTGAGAGTAAGATGCAGAGGACAGGAAGAAATGGAAACAGATGACCCACTGTGGCGACCCCTAATGGGAACAGCCGAAAGATTATTATGATGATGACCAAACAGCAGTGCCACTCCTAACCTGGGCAAACTCTCACGATGTGTAATTTTTGAATTTCAATAAAGATACCGTATCACCGTCTCTTATCACTTCTTACCATGTTCCCCATCATTCTGTCCATCATGCCAAACATATCAAGGAAGCCTCCACCCTGTAAAGGAAAAAAAAAAAAAAAAAATCAGGAAAGCAATGCGAATGCACATTTTATTAACTGAACAGTCATAAGAAAAACAAGTGTTGTGTGTGTCTGAATAATGGTGGTGGAAAGTACAGGTCTAGAGCAGCCTCACCATGACAAGAGATGTTTAAATAGTACAGTGGCTGCTACAATATAATTCACTAGAATCAGAATTAGTCCTAGGAAGACTTCGAACATTTACAGCTTTACTTCAGTTTTATGTCGCTGTAGCACATATGGGCTCCGTCCCAGACGGAAAGGCATAAGTATAATGCTGGGTTCAAAAATGCAAAGCAGACCATGCTATTTCATTTCCTTTGAAGTAAGACGTGATCAGCAGTGTCGGCACAATAGGGTATATATCTAAATATATATACATATAAATACATTTATTTATTTATTTTTTCCCAAATAAATTCGTCCATATCATGAGACTAAGTCTTCCAACCACAGAAGTCAGCTGAACCATAGCCATAAACACACTTCCCAAGTTAGATCATGAACTGCCAATCATTGCCCTTTGCTCCTCACATAATACCTTGTAGGATGGTGAGGACACCAGGTCTGCTTTGGAGATGTCTAAAATTCTGGAGGTCTGCAGCTAATTAACAGACTATAACAATTACACTGCAGCAGTGATTCCTTACAATTACCACCACACATTACTGCGCAGTTCAAGATAGTTTACTGACCAAGGTCTATTCCTGCTGTGGCGGTTTCCCATTAATTCCACTTCAGTTTCCTCTACCCTACATACCACCCTTTTGTAAGGCTGCAAATGCAGAAAGTACAGTTTTGTGCCTACCATAAATGTAGATGTTCGAGTGCTAATACAGCTGCAGTAATCACAGATGGGTTTTCTGCCGTCAGGCGGGTCCTCGGTCGGCCGAATTCCAAAGTCTAGGTCCGGCGTCGGTTGTCGCATTCTTTCCTGACGTCAGTGCGACAGGGGTATATAAGACACAGCCGACGCCATATTCTTCAGTCTTTCTTGCCCCAGATGTCAGGTGCCCTCAGAAGGAAGGCAATACATAAATTATATATATATATATATATATATATATATATATATATATATATATATATATATATATAAATATATACAAGAAATGCAATGTAATCAAAAAACAGTAATTGCAAGCAAATACACCATAGGAGGATAACCCAAATTAGGTTGTAAGAGGAGGTGTTAGCCACTAGTCCTTTACCAAGAGGGGAAGGAGGGAGGGAAACCTGTACACTGTAGCTGTATTAGCACACTAACATCTACATTTATGGTAGGTACAAAACTGTACTATGTTCATCGTGCATACAGCTGCAGTAATCACAGATGGGTAGAATCCCAAAGCTACGCACAGGGTAGTAGGCACTAGGTGGAAATGGGAGCAGCCAGAATGCCCTGCAACACAGCAGTGGCAAAGCCTGCTCTAGTTTTGGAGTATAAAGGCAGGTGGTAGTGTTTTGTGAAGGTATGCACAGAACTCCAAGTGGCTGCCTCCAAAATATCTTTGGTAAGGACTCCTCTGAGGAAGGCTGTACAGGTAGCTGATGCCTGTAGGAACAGGTTTGCCATGAAAGGAGTAACAAAACCGTATGCAGTGGCCTATCCATTTTGAAATTGTCTGTTTGGAAATTGGCTTCCCTTGAGCTCCTACAGCATAGGACACAAAAAGTTGTTCTGATTTCCTGAAAGGCTTTGTTCTGTCCAAATAGTAACGTAGCTGTCTATGGATGTCTAAGGAATGTAGCAGCCTTTCCCCTTTGTTTTGAGGATTGGGGTAAAAGGTAGGTAAGTGTATGGCCTGATTTAAAGCTACCCTGGATACTACCTTAGGCATAAATGACGGGTTGGTTCGTAGGGAAACCCTGCCCTGATGGAAGATGAAAAAGGGCTGCATAGCCATGAGGGCTTGTAGTTCTGAAACCTTACGAGCTGAGGTAATGGCCAGAAGGAAAGCTGTTTTCCAGGACAAATATTGCAAATCTGTTGAGGCAGCTGCTTCAAAGGGAGGTAATGTTAATTTTTCTAGAATGTAGTTAAGATCCCAGGCTGGTATTGGCCGTTTCCTTGGAAGTCTTATATTCTTAGTTCCTCTGAGGAACTGTCTTAAAAGTGGGTGAGAGAATAAGGGTGGATCAGTGTTGTATTCTGCAGAAATGGCTGAGGCATGAATTTTGATGGAGGAAAATGAAAGTCCACTGTTCAACAGCTCAGCTAGATACTGTAATATCTGAGGTAAATTCAGTTTTCTAGGATCCTGGCCTTTTTTCTCATTCCAAGCGCAAAACCGTTTCCATTTTGCGGAGTAAGCCTTTCTAGTAGATGGCCTTCTGGCCTCCAAAATGACATCCTGCACCTCTTTGGAGAGTAGGGTCTGTTGTGGTGTTAAGGAATTTTCCATGCAGCCAGATTGAGTGTTTTCAGCTGGCTGTGAAGAGTTTTGTAGCTGTGCTGAGTCAGTAGAACAGGCATTAGAGGTAGGATCCAGGGAGGAGTATGTGTTAGGCTCCTCAGGAGTGGGTACCAGTGTTGTCTTGGCCAGTCTGGAGCAATCAGTATCATCTTCCGTCTGTCTGCTCTTGCTTTCAAGAGCACCTTGAGCAGAAGAGGCAAAGGTGGGAAAGCGTACACTGTCCATGCTGCCCAACTGAAAGAAAGGGCGTCCACTCTCCAGGCCTTTGGATGAAAGGTCCTTGAACAGAACTTTTTTAATTGATCTCATCTGTGGAAAGTCTCCTATATCATTCCCCTTCATAAGGGAGGCACCTCCTATGATCTCTCAAATTATCGACCCATTGCTATTCTGTCACCTTTATCAAAAATACTAGAAAACTGCATACACTCACAGGTTATGCACTTCCTAAACATAAACAATCTCCTCTCTCCCACACAACATGGCTTTCGACCTCACCATAGTACAACCACTGCCCTCCTCTCCTTCACAGACCTAGTTAACCAACACAGGAATAACAACAGATTCGTATCAGCCATATTCCTTGACCTTTCCAAAGCATTTGATATGGTCTCTCACTCCATACTAATAGATACCCTCACCTCCCTAGCCTTCACCCCAAACACTATTGCTTGGTTTAAAAGCTACCTATCAGAACGACAACAAGCTGTCCAGTGGCAAGGAGCTTTCATCTCTGCTCCCAACCACCATTGGTGTACCCCAAGGCTCCATACTAGGACCTCTTCTCTTCTCAATATTTACCAATAACATATACAAAAGTAGCCTGCATGCCTCACTAATCCAATATGCAGATGATTCCACCCTTATATGCTCAGCTCCATCCCTGACCTCCCTACAGGACCTCACCCAAGAGTCCTTCACCTCAGTAGAAAGATGGATAACATACAACTTATCCTAAATCCTAACAAAACCAAACTACTACTTTTTACCCCAAACAAATCAAAAACAACTCCAGTCTTCTTCTCCATCTCCTCCGCCAATGGTACTATCATCTCTCCCTCTCCTCACACCAAGCTCCTTGGCATCGAAATAGACAACAACCTCCACTTCAACATCCACATCTCTCAAACTATAAAAAAGGTGCACAAAAAGATGGGTTCCTTATACAGGCAAAAGAACTTTCTAACTAATCAAGCTAAAGTCACCCTAGCTCAAACCCATCTCCTATCTACACTACTATATGCAGCCCCAATTCTCACTCATCAGGAAATCTGACCTAGACAAACTTGAGTCCTGTTATAACAGAATTGCCAAGTTTGCCAAAAACACCCCATTTAGAACCCATCACTACATACCTCTCAGACAACTTCAATGGCTCGAACTGCCACAGCTGCTACTATATCACCAACTTGTTCTATCATATAACATCCTAAAACAACCTGATAAAATTCCTGCATTAAGGCATCTACTGACCCGCCACACTCCAAATCGTCCACTCCGCTCAGCCAACAAGTCACTCCTCACTACTACCTCAGCAAATACAGCAGGAAAATCTCTCTTTTCACACACTATTGCCAAAACTTGGAATAATCTCCCCCCATCTGTGACTTCTGCAGCTAGCACCACTCTATTCAAAAACTCACTTAAGGCCCATCTCAAGTTCTTGGCTCTGTCCATGTATCACATAGACCACAATCTGTTACCTTTACAACCAACTTCTATCTGTCTTTTCATGCCCCAATAAATATACTTCCTCAAAATATTTTACATGGAAACATGTACCTAATAAAATCTGACTATGCTCTTTGCTAACTAAATGTATATATGTAAATTGCTTTTTTTTACTGCAAATGTCTACTCTTTTGACTTCCGTCTAGAAATTTCTTGTTCAGTAGATACTATTGCCTACATATGGTATTATATGTTTATTTACTGTAATATGTTATCCTAATTAAACTGGAGCTTTTCTCCCCGGGCCTCCGCTGTAAACGGACCTTGTCCAGTCGGACCATCCCGGTAAACAAAATTAAAATAAAAATAAATAAATAAATAAATAAATGATTCCTGTGGGAGGCGAAGAGATCTATGTCTGGCCTTCCCCACGCTTGGATTATCTTTGTAAACACTTGAGGATGCAACTTCCATTCGTGTGGGTCTGTCATATTTCTGCTTAGATTGTCTGCCAGCGTGTTTTCCAATCCTGGCAAGTACTGTGCTTGAAGTTCGATTTGCCATTCCAGAGCCAAGTTCCAAAGTGACATGGCTAGCCCGCACAGGGGGTATGAATGTGTTCCACCTTGTTTGTTTATGTACCACATTACTGTGGTGTTGTCTGTTCTTATCAATAATTGCCCTGGATGCAGGAGGTCCTTGAAAGCTGTAATTGCATTTATCACTGCTAGCATTTCTTTTTGATTGATGTGAAGGTGCTTTTCCTTTTGGGACCATTTGCCCTGAATGCACCTGTCTGTCATGTGCGCCCCCAGGCGTAGTCTGAGGCGTCTGTTGTGATGACTTGATTTGCTTGAGGCTTGCAGAATGGAAGACCTGTGTTTGTTTGGCATGCTTGGGCCCACCATAGAAATTCCTTTTACAAACATGGGATTATTGGTATTATTGTTTCCAAACTGTGGCTGTGTTGAGACCATAGTTTTTTTAGGTACCATTGAAGTTTCCTCATATGCAACTTTGCACATGGGATTAAAAGAATGCAAGATGCCATGAAGCCCAGAGCCTGCAGGATTTTCCTTGCAGTGAGCCTGGTACAATTTGCTAGTATTTTGAAGTACTGAGTTAGTTGCCCCTGTTTTTCTGGCATAAGATAGGCCATCTGGGTGTTTGTGTCCAAGTTGGCACCCAAACTCCACTCTACTACCCAAGTAGTCTTCACTGCAGCAGAAAAATGGTTTCAACATATCTGTCTCCTCCTAAATCCCAAAAAAACCAAACTACTACTCTTTACCCCTACCTCTAAATCCACCCCAATCTCTTTTTCTATAACATCCTGTAATGGCACTGTCATCAAACCTGACAACTGCACTAAACTCCTAGGCGTCACCATAGATAACCAGCTAAATTTTGACTATCACATCGATTTAACTATCAAAACTGTCAATAAAAAGATTGGTGCCCTATACAGGCTAAAGCCCTATCTCACTACAACTTCCCGAGTAGCCCTTGCCCAAACTCACCTTATCTCTACATTAACTTACGCCTCCCCCTCCTTTGTCAATTTATCTAAAGCTAATCTTCAGAAACTGAATACTGCCTACCACAGTATAGCCAGATTTGCCACTGGCTCACCTTTCCAAACTCACCACTGTCTTAACTTAAAGAAACTCAACTGGCTTGAATTCCCGAACCTTATACTCCTACAACAACTAATCATCACTTTCAAAATTCTTCATCACCCCTCCAATACACCCATACTAAATAAACTTATCACACCTTATAAAAATCTCACAACACTCAGATCAGCCAACAAGCTACTAGTTACTACTGTGAAATCTCATAACAAATCAGGTGATTCCCTATTTGCAAACACTATCGGTTCTTACTGGAATAAACTTCCCACTGAACTGACCTCCCTAACCTCATGTCACCTTTTCAAAAAACAGATGAAAACCTACCTACTAATTCACTGGCTATGTCCCTGCTCCAATCCTGACTGAGCTCAGCACTCTTCATTACTCTCTCCAGTCTGCTACTTGTGTAATTCTTTCCACTCCCATTCTTACTTAGACTAACATCGTCAGCCCCCTTTACTGGACCTTCACTCCTTTTTCTCCATTCCTTCTGCTTACTTCCCTTTCTACCCATCTTCTCTCTACTCTCTTTCTACCCATAGCTGACCATCTTCATCCTACTACCTTGGCATTGCATCTCTATCCTGTTTCCTCACTCTCCTTTCCAATTTGACATCCCCAACCTGTAACTTTGTCATAATACTAATACCCAACTAACTATATTTTATTCCCCACTTTCTATCTTTTCCCTTTCTCCTTCATCTTTAACTACCATTCTACCTGTTATATCTTCTAACATGCTCTTTTAACATTTGATACCAACAGTTTCTTTCCTTATGTAAATTACCTATTCTGTCATTATGACTACTGACCGACGACTAAATTGTTTTAGCTTGACTAGTGATGTCCTTTAACTCAACTTTGTATTTTTATGCCTGAGCTTAACTCCTTAGCCACTTAATCTGAACTCTGTTTGTTACCTACTTAAATTAGTCCAGGCAAACTGCATTTTGTCTCTGTACACTTTTTGTAAAAAATTGATTTTAGAAATGTCTTTTGAAATGTATTGTCTTATTCTGATAGTGGAGCTTTTCTCCTCGGGCCTCTGCTGAAAATGGACATGTATCCAGCCAGACTAGCCCGGTTAACAAATGTAAAATAAATAAATTTTCTGAGATGGTGTTAGCCTGGATTTCTCTTTGTTGACTGTGTATCCCAGAAAATTCAATAACAGTGTTACATAAGCCAGATGTTCCAGAAGTATGTGCTTGCTGTCCGCTTGGATCAGGCAGTCGTCCAAATAAGGGTACATTTGTATCCCTTGAAGTCTGCAGTAGGCAATTACTGATGCCAGACATTTCGTGAATACTCTGGGCGCAGTAGATGAGCCAAAGGGCAATGCAGAGAATTGATAGTGGATTGAACCTGCAAGAAATATGAGGTATCTTCTGCAGCTTTGTCTGATTGGAACATGCAGGTATGCCTCCTTGAGGTCCAATGTTACCAGCCAAAACTCCTTGCCCAGCATGGGAAGAAGCTGCTGTAATGTGAGCATCTTGAATTTTGGTATGAGTAGAAATGTGTTTAGGATGGATAAGTCCAAAATGGGTCTCCAGTCGGTTCCTTTCCTTGGTACCAGAAAAAGTCTGGAATAAAAACCTTGACCTTGTTCGTGAGTAGGCACCTCTTGAATAGCTTTCATGTCCATGAGCTTTGAAATTTGTATTTGAGCCTCTGCCCTTTGATTGTGTGGCAGGTTCGGCATGCCTCTCATTTTTGGAAGTGTGTGAAAATGAAATCTGTAGCCTCTGTTTATAATGTCCAGGATCCATTTGTCTGTTGTGATAACATGCCAATTTCTTGTAAATAATGCCAGCTTTCCTCCCAAGGGTGCTGTCAGCTGAGACTTGCTTGGCATGAACAGGGGGAAGTCATTGGGTTTGTTTCCTGTATTGTTGTGCACTGTCTTCGCCACCTCTTGGTGCTGGAGTTTGCCATTGTCTGCCTCTATATGATCCTTGAGGTTGTCCTCTGCCCCTTGTGCGCCTGTATCTACCTCTTTGTGGCTTGTCCGTGGCTGGAAAGGACCAGTTTTTTGAAGGCCAATTTCTGCTAAAACGTGGTGGTTGAACCTGTAGAAAAGCTTTGACAGTTTGCATAGATTTAGCTTTTTCTTCCATTTTCCGTAGTATCTCCTCAGCATTAGTACCAAATAGTATATCCTTTTGTAAAGTAGCATCTAGTAGTTTAGCTTTAACATGGTCAGGCAAGGTTTGTTCCCTAAGCCAGGCATGTCTACGAATGACTGATCCTGTCACAGCAGCTCTACTTGAGGCCTCTAGGGCATCATAGCCACATTGTAAAGTGTGTTTACCCACTTGTTCTGCACCTCCTTTAAATCTGGTTGTTCAGGTTGAGACATTTTATTTCTTAATTGTGATAACACAAACTGCTGATATTTAAGCATATGGAACTGACAATTTAAGGCCCTCATGGCTAGGGTGGCCGAGGTATATACCTTTTTTCCCCACCTTTCTAAGGATCTAGACTCTTTCGGTAGGTAGTGGATTCTTAGCAGTAGAGGCTTTCATTCCCTTGGGGCCTTGAGAAATGGTTTCAGGGTCAGCATTATGGCTTTTGTAAAGAAATTGGTGAGAGTTGGGAACTCTGTAGTACCTATCAGGCTTGACTGGGGCAGGAGGAAGGGAATCCAGATTTAGGCAAGCCTCCGAGTAAACATCATCAAGTATGTCCAAGACAGGAGGTATCGCCAGAGGTCTGTGTTGAGGTAACAAAAGAAATTCCCCAAGTCTTTTCTTGGAATCAGAAAAGTCTTGGCCTTCCCAATGGAAGTGTTCCCTCAAGGTGTGCAAGGTCCCTCAAGGTGTGCAAGGTTTCCCCAAAGGAAAAATCCTCTGGGGGAGATACAGAAGGAATAGACTGCTCAGCATCCGAATCTTCAAAAGGGGAATACGAGTGTTCCTGTTCATCAGAATGTTCTGAAAAAATGGAGTCCTGGTCAGAAGAGGGAGAAGCTTCCTCCACTCTGGGTCTCTTGTCTGGAGGGGGTTGGGAACCCCTGATAAAAGAGTAATTAAATCCTCAGCCATTTTTAGCATCTGCTTTTTAGGCATGGGGCCTGGAGATGGGCCCTGTGCAACAGGCCTCTTGGGATGCATGGCTGATTTGGACTTAGTAAAGGCCTTTATAGAAAAGGAAGATGAGTGTCTAAAGACACCATGGGTGGAAGTGGACCTGTCCACATTAGGAGGCTCAACACTCACAGTGGCTTTGGTGGTTGTATTCTGGGTATGGGCCGAGGTACCTGCGGTCTCGGTTACAGAGGACACCGCCAAAGAAGTGTCGTAGGTAGTCAGGGGCTGCGTAAGAGTCTCGCTGAGAATCGGACCACGTGTAGCCGGTTTTGGTGTGGTGTCTGTGGAGACCGCGGGCCTTGTGCGTCGGTCTTTGTCCTTGCGTTTTTTGGACAAAACGGTAGCCGGGGTATCCGACGACATTTTATAATCAAAGGCTTTACCGAAAAAGTGCTGGGCGAACTCCGCCCGACGCTTAATAGTGTGTTTATTGAAAGTAGCGCGAGAGCGACAGGCCAAGACGTTGTGGTCTGGGCCTAAACAAGGTATGCAGAGGGAATGGAAATCCTTATGCGGTATTTGCTTCCCACAAGAAATACAATTGTTAACTGTCTGACATCGGTCTGAGACCAGAAAAGTTTCCCCAACGGGGTACTTAGCTTTAAAGAAGACTTCGGTTTCCAATTTTTCGTAATTTCAGGAGCTGGCCGACCGGCACTTGCGAACTGCTTCTGCTTCGGGCACCGCACAGCAAAAAAGACTGAAGAAAATGGTGTCGGCTGTGTCTTGTATACCCCTGTCGCACTGACGTCAGGAAAGAATGAGACAACAACAGACGCCGGACCTAGACTTTGGATTTCGGCTGACCGAGGACCCGCCTGACGGCAGAAAACCCATCTGTGATTACTGCAGCTGTATGCACGATGAACATCAGGTACTAGTCAATGCCAGTAGCAAGCAATGTTTGGGATGGGACAGGACCATGTCATCAAAGACCTAACCAGATCAAAATGACTAAAGTTCAGGTTCTAGGAATATATGTGGACTGTGAATCTGCAGGGAAAGCTGCAAGTGGCTACAATCTATATAGCTTGCCTTAGACTGATAAAGATGAAGCTTGTTAACGATTCATAACCGTAAGTCTTTGGTAGGATTCCCTCAATTTCCACTTACAGATTTGTGTAACTGTCAAGTACAGCTGTACAAGAACTTACTACAACAGTAGATGTCGTAATGACCACCGTTTCCATGCTCATTACAGATAGGTTTTCACCACTGACATGCGTTTGGGGTACCAAAGGCCTAAACCGTGCCAGTAGCATATGTTTGACATACGACAGCTCGCACATTTTGGGGTAAATAAGCAGACATCTAAGGCTTTATGCTCATGCAATCTCCAAGCCAGCACCCTGAAGACCTCGGACAGACAGTAGTCAGCTAGGGAGGGCATAGGAGACTCCCTTAGAAACAGAGAACGAGAGGCAGGGCAGCAGAGAGAAGGATGAAAATTTGGTAAGAAAAGGGAGAAGAGTGGGAAGAAAGTACAGTTGTGTACACTTACCATAAATGTAAATGTTAGTGTATTCACTGTTGCAGTCATTACATTGGGGTTATCTGCTTGCAGTAGCCCTCAGTCAGCCTGATTAAAGTCTTGGGTCCTGCGTCGGATGCTGTCCCTTCTTCCATGACGTCAGGGATATAAAACATACAGCAGATGCCATTACATCAGTTTTTCTGGCCCCAGATGTCAGCTGCCCCCCCTAATGGGAAGCAATTAAATCTATAATTACAAGGATATACCTCCAACAAAAAGGCAAATACACCAAAAAGCTTTTTGAGCATAGTAAGGGAGAGTAGATGTATAGCCAAAAGAAAGGGGCTGGAGGGAGGTTAACCAGGACTGCAACAGTGAATACACTCGAACATCTACATTTATGGTAAGTGTACACAACTGTACTATGTTCTTCGTGTTTCACTGTTACAATCATTACATTTGGGTAGATTCCTAAAACTAAGGTTGGGAGGAGGAATGTAAATAGAACTAGGACCAGCTATAAGACCCTGCAAGACTGCAGTGGCAAAGCCAGCTCTGGATTTAGAGAAAATTGGCAAATGATAATGCTTGGTGAAAAGTATGTAAAGAACTCCAGGTAGCAGCTTCTAGGATGTCCCTGGTAGGAACACCCCCGAGAAAAGCTGTGTAGGTAGATGCAGCCCTGGTTGAATGGGGTCTGATGCCCTGTGGGACAGGTTTTCCATGGTGCTTACAGCAGAAATGAATGCAGTGGCCCTATCCATTTTGAAATGGTTTGGTTTGCTTTGAAATAGCTTTTCCCCTCTGTCCCTGCAGCAAATGCAGTTCAGTTTTTCTTTGAGGTTTAGTCCTGTCCAAGTAAAATCCAAGTTATCTGTGCATATCTAAGGAGTGCAATATCCATTCCCCTTTGTTCTGTGGGTTAGGAAAGAAGGTAGGCAAATGAATGGACTGATTAAGAGCCACACTGGATACCACCTTGGGCATGAAGGAAGGACTGGTTCTGAGGGACAACCTGTCCGCAAAAAGATGATGAAAGGCTCCACTGCCATAAGGGCCTGTAATTCAGATACTCTTCTTGCAGAAGTGATTACTAAAAGGAAAGCGGTTTTCCAGGAAAGGAATTTTAAATCTGCAGTAGCAGCTGGCTCGAAAGGAGGAAGAATGAGTTTCTCAAAGACAAAGTTAAGGTCCTAGGCTGGTGTGGGAGCTCTAGTGGGTGGCATTACATTTTTGACCCCTCTGGGGGTCAGTGGGTGAGAGAAGAGGGGAGGCTCTGTGCTGTAATGAGCTGAAATGGCTGAGGCAAGAAATTTGGAGGAAAAGGACAAGCCCTTATGAAGCATCTCAGTCAAGTATTGTAGAATCTGAGGTAAATTGGGCACTGCTGCGATCATCCCTTGAGATTGATTCCAGGCAGAAAATCTTTTCCATTTTGCAGCATAAGATTTTCTAGTACTAGGCCTTCTTGCCTCTAAAATGATATCCATCACTGATTTACTGAGGGATGGTAAAGGAGAGATTAGGTAATTAGCCAGGCTGCTAGGTTCAGGGTTTGCAGCTGAGGGTGCAGAAATCTGGTTCTCTTGCTGAGACAACAGGGAAGGAAGTCTGAGGCAGGTGCCATGGGGCCAAGCGTGACACACTGCGCAACAGGAGGGGGTACCAGTGTTGGCGTGGCCAGTCTGGTGCAATTAAAATCATCCTTGGCTTGTCCTGTTTGATCTTTAGTAGTACCTTGGAGAGCAGAGGCAGAGGAGGAAAGGTAAAAACTGATAGTTTTTTCCAGCTGAAGGACAGAGCATCCACTTTCCAAGCTAGCTTGTGGGGAATCCTTGTGCAAAAATGTGTCCAATTGATGGTTCGGGGGGAGGCAAACGGGTCTATATCTGGGCTCCCCCACTTGCTTGTCAACATGTTGAAAATCCTTGGTTCCAGTTTCCACTCGTGTGGGTCCATGGAGGTTTCTGCTTAGTCCATCTGCCAGTGTATTTAGTTTTCCTGGCAGGAACTGAGCTTGTAGATTCACTTGGTAGCTCAAGGCTGTGTTCCACAATGCCATGGCTAGTCTGCAGAGGGGGTAAAAATGTGTACCCCCTGCTTGTTTATGTACCACATGATAGTGGTGTTGTCAGACTTTACCATTAGTTGTCCTGGAAGAATGTGGTCCTTGAAGGCTGTCAGAGCATTCTGTACAGCTAACATTTCCTTTTGATTTATGTGCAGGTGCATTTGACTTGGGTTCCATTTGCCCTGAATGCACTTCGCTGCCAGGTAAGCTCCCCATGCATAGTCTGATGTGTCTGGTGTTAAGGGGTGGGGAGGGGGTAGTGTGAATGGTAGTCCCCTGTTTTGGTGGCAGGCCTCTGCCCACCAAAGGAACTCTAGGCATAGGCAAGGTATGATAGGAATCATTGCTTCTAGATCCTGTGAATTTTTTACACTATACGTTTTTTGAGATACCACTGTAGTTTCCGCATATGCAGCCTTGCATATGAAATTAGAAGAATGCAGGAGGCCATGAACCCAAAGGCTTCCAGTATTTGCCTTGCAGATAGCTGGGTTTTTGTGGCCACTTGTTTGAAGTAGGTTGTCAAATGAATCTGTTTCTCTGGGGTGAGAAAAGCCATTTGGGAAGTTGTATTCAAGCTTGCTCCCAGGAATATAATTTGTTGATAGGGTACCAGGTGTGATTTCTTTTCGTTTATGGTGTACCCCAGACAAGTCAGTACCCTTTGAACAAAGGCCTGATGATTCAAAAGTATGTCCTGGCTTTCTGCCTGAATTAGACAATCATCCAGGTATGGGTATATTTGAATATTTCTTTGCCTGCAAAATGCAATGACTGGAGCTAGGCACTTTGTGAATACCCTGGGTGCAGTAGACAAGCTAAAGAGCAGTGCAGAGAAAGTACAGTTTTGTACCTACCATAAATGTAGATGTCCGATAGGCATGCATCTGCAGTCCTTACAAATGGGTTGTCCTGTCGTCAGGCAGCCCTTCGGTCGGCCGGATTCCAAAGTTTGGGTCTGGCCTCGGCTGGTGTCGCACTTCACCCGACGTCATAGCTGCAGTTCTTCGGGTATAAAGGCATCAGCTGACGCCATTTTCCTCAGTGTTTCTTGCCCCAGATGCCAGGTGCCCCCTAGGAAGGCTAAATTTGGATAAATGCAAATGGTTCCAAATAGTACAGAGCAAACAAAAAATAAGCATGTATGTACATATATACAAATACACCATAATAGATTCCCCCAGCCAGCTACAAGATGGGCAAATACCCTAGGAGTACAACAGAGGGGAAAGGAGGGTGGGTAATCCTGACTGCAGATGCATGCCTATCGGACATCTACATTTATGGTAGGTACAAAACTGTACTACGTCCTTCAAGGATGCATCTGCAGTCCTTACAAATGGGTAGAATACCATAGCCTAACTGGGGGAGGAGGAGAAATAAGATTATGGTGTAGTTAAGATCCCTTGCAAAACAGCAGTGGCAAAACCTGCTCGGGATCTGGAGTATAAAGGTAAATTATAATGCTTGGCAAATGTATGCACGGAGCTCCAAGTAGCAGCCTCTAAAATGTCTTTGGTAGCCACTCCTCGTAGAAAAGCTGTGGTAGTGGCTGTAGCCCTTGTAGAGTGAGGCCTGATGTTTTCTGGTGTTTTCTTCCCATGGTAGGAGTAACAAAATCTAATGCAATTTCCTATCCACTTAGAGATTGTCTGTTTTGAAATTGCTTTTCCTTCCATTCCTGTTGCATATGCTACCAGTAGCTGATCAGTTTTTCTACTGCTCTTGGTCCTGTCCAGGTAGTAGCGTAATTGTCTATGTACATCCAAGGTATGCAAAAGTCTTTCTCCCCTGTTCTGTGGGTTGGGGAAGAATGTAGGTAGGTGGATAGCTTGATTTAAAGATACCCTGAAGACCACCTTTGGCATAAAAGTAGGATTTGTTCTCATGGACACTATCTTGATGGAAGATCAGGAAGGGCTGTACTGCCATTAATGCCTGTAGCTCAGATACCCTTCTTGCTGAAGTGATTGCAAGCAGGAAAGCAGTTTTCCATGATAAGTATTATAATTCTGCTGTTGCTGCTGGTTCGAAAGGAGGGAGTGTTACTTTTCTAGCACAAAGTTCAAGTCCCATACTGGCAATGGTGGCTTCCTAGGTGGTTTTACATTTTTAATTCCTCTCAGAAACTGCCTGAGCAGAGGATGTGAGAAGACTGGAGGATCCAAGTTGTATTCTGCTGAAATAGCTGATGCATGAATCTTAATGGAAGAATAGGACAGGCCGTTGTGGAAGAGCTCTGCCAAGTATTCCAGGATGTTGGCTATGTTTACCAGTGACACATTTTCACCTTTTGCAGTACTCCAAATGTGATATCTTTTCCATTTTGCTGAATAATTTTTTCTTGTTGAGGGTCTGCGAGCCTCCAAGATAATGTCTTTAACCCTTTGGGATAAGTTTGGGTTATTTGGTGTTATGCAATGTTCCAGGCAGTCAGCTGCAGTGTTTTCAGGTTTGGATGCAGGGTGTTGTAGTTGTTCTGTGTTAACAGTAAGGGAACTAGGGTAGAGGCCATATTTGTTCCCGAGACATGCTCCTCAGTAATGGGTACCAGTGTTGCCTTGGCCAGTCTGGAGCTATCAGGATGATCCTTGGACGGTCCTCTTTGATCTTCAATAGCACCTTGTGCATCAAAGGAAGTGGTGGGAATGCATATGCTGTCAGGTTTTTCCAACTGAAAGATAGGGAGTCCACTTTCCAAGCAAGTGGGTGGTACGTCCTTGTGCAGAATTTCTTCAGTTGGTGATTGCGTGGGGATGCAAATAAGTCTATTTCTGGTAGCCCCCATTCTCTTGTAATTGTTTTGAAGATGTCCGGATGCAGCATCCATTCGTGGGCATCCATGGTAGTTCTGCTTAGTTTGTCTGCCAGAATGTTTTCTTTTCCTGGCACAAAAATTGCTTGTAACTGAATGTTGAAGCTCAGGGCCACATTAAAGAGGTCCATTGCCATCCGGCATAGAGGGTACGAGTGTGTGCCTCCCTGTTTGTTGATGTACCACATAACTGTGGTGTTGTCTGTCCTTATCAACAGTTGACCCTGTCGAAGAAATGGTCTGAATGTCTGAATTGCCAGTTTTACTGCCAGCATTTCCTTTTGATTTATGTGCAGGTGCAGCTGGTCTTGAGTCCATAAGCCTTGTATGCACTTGTCCAGCATGTGTGCCCCCCAACCAAGGTCTGAGGCGTCCGTTGTGATGGTCTGGCTTGGTTGAGTGCTGTGGAAGGGCAGTCCTTTGTTCGATTGACAAGCCTGAGCCCACCATTGGAATTCTTGCTTCAGGCATGGGATTATTGGAATTTGGGTTTCTAGGCTGTGCTTGTGCTGAGACCATAAATTCCTTAGGTACCACTGTAACTTTCTCATATGCAGTCTGGCATGTGGAACCAATATTATGCAGGATGCCATGAAACCCAAGGCTTGCAGGACTTTTCTTGCTGTTAGCTGGTTCTGCTTTGTTAATGCCAAGAAGTAGAGAGGCAGTTGCTCCTCTTTTTCTACTGTTAGGAATGCCATTTGTTTTGATGCGTCCAGCTCTGCACCCAAAAAGGTTATCCTTTGGGATGGTATCAGCCTTGACTTTTTTATATTGACTGTGTATCCCAGGGCTTGCAGTAGATAAATGACCCTTTTCAAGTCCTCTGCTAGTTTGTTTTTGTTGTCCGCTTGCAACAGGCAGTCGTCCAGGTAAGGGTAGATTTGGATCCCCTGAAGCCTGCAATGAGCAATTACTGATGCCAGGCATTTCGTGAACACTCTGGGCGCAGTAGATAAGCCAAAGGGCAATGCTGAGAATTGATAATGCTCTGATCCTGCAAGAAATCTGAGGTATCTTCTGCAATTTGGTCGTATGGGGACGTGCAGGTATGCCTCCTTGAGATCTAGAGTTACCAGCCAAGACTCCTTGCCCAACATGGGAAGAAGTTGCTGTAGGGTCAGCATTTTGAATTTTGGGACTATGAGGTATGTGTTTAAAGCGGACAGGTCGAGAATAGGTCTCCATTGGCTTTCTTTTCTTGGTACCAGGAAGAGCCTGGAGTAAAATCCTTGTCCTTGCTCCATAGATGGTACCTTTTCTACAGCTCTCATCCTTAGTAAGAGAGTTATTTGTTTTAGAGCTTCTGCCTTTTGGTTTGGAGGTAGGTTTGGCATTCCCCTCTTCCTTGGTAGAGTATGGAAGTGAAACCTGTAACCTTGGTCTATTGTCTGCAAAATCCACTTGTCTTCTGTGATGTAATGCCAGTTCACTGAAAATAAGGCTAGTTTCCCGCCTAAGGGTGCTTGTAGTTGTTCCCTGGTAGGCGGTGCCAGAGCCAAGTCACTGTGATTGTCCTGTAGTAGTGGTGGTGGCTGTATCCGTGGCTGTACCTCGCTGGTTGTTAGCCTGCCACTGACGTCACCTGTAGGCACCTCTGGATTGACCTCTGCCTCTTGAGCGCCTATTCCTGCCTCTCTGAGCTCTGGAGGTGTCTGGAAAGGACCAATTCTTGGAGGGTCAATTCCTGCTAAACCTTGGAGGTTGGACCTGTAAGAAATCTGACTGTCTGGACAGATTTTGCCTTCTTTTCCACCTTCTTCAGCACCTGTTGTGCAGGAGAGCCAAACAAATTGATCTTGTCCATGGGAGCATCTAATAGCTTTGATTTGACATGGTCTGGTAAGGCCTGCTCTTTTAACCATGCATGTCTTCTGATCACTGTGCCAGTCATGGCTGATCTAAAGGAAGCCTCCAGTGCATCATAGCCGCATTTTAAGGAATGATTACTGACCTGCTGAATGTTATGTACCATTTCCTGAACAGATTTTTTGTCTAATGGTTCATCTGAGGACAGCTGTTTAGTTAATTGGTCTAACATAAATTCTTGATACTGGATCATGTGGAATTGACAGTTCAAGGCCCTAGCTGAAAGAGTAGCAGAAGTGTAAACTTTTTTACCCCATCTCTCTAAGGCCCTGGATTCCCTTTCAGAGGGGAGGGGGTTTTTGGCAGAGGTAGCTGCTACCGCCTTAGGTCCCTGGGAGATAGTTTCGGGATCTGCAAAAGGAGCCTTATACAAATGATAATGTGTGTCCAGGACCCTGTAGTACCTATCGGGCTTAGCAGGGGCCGGAGGAAGAGAGTCAGGAGCAGTACAAGCATCATTAAATGCATCATCCACAACAGTAAGAACTGGAGGGATGGCTAAAGGCCTATGCTGTGGTAAATGCAGAAAGGTTCTAAGCCTTTTTCTAGAGTCTGAAAAATCCTGGCCCTGCCACTGAAATTGTTCCCTCATAGCATGCAAGGTTTCCCCAAAGGAAAATTCCTCAGGCGGAGAGGCAGAAGGAATGGACTCTTCAGCATCAGAGTCTTCATAAGGGGAGAAAGGGTCCTCTGGAGGGTTAGTATCATCAGAGGAGTCATCTGTAGAAACTGGCTCAGGGGGCTCTGCTCTAGGCCTCTTCTCTGGAGGTGGGTGAGGCCCTGTCTGGGTGAGGTTGGGATCCCCGGATCAAAGAAATGAGATGATCTGCTAGACTAAGCATTTGGGAACTAGAGCTAGGCCTGTGAGAGGGGGTCTTAGCAGGCACAGTTTTAGTAGATTTAGCTGCTTTAGCCCTGGCAAAGGCCTTAATCGACATGGTTGCAGGTGGCCTAGCAGCTCCACGTGCAGGGGTTGAAATATCCAAGGGGATAGTATCAGATAGATCCTGGGAACTTGCAAGAGCAGGTGGAATTTCAGTAGCCGATTCCACCAGGTTGGAAGAGGCCTCGGTAGGAGGTAAGCTTTCGGTTGAAGGAAGAATCGCGCTCGGTTTCAGCGAAACCGAGACACTGTGGTTGGCTTAACCGCGTTTCGCCGAAACCGGACCGCGAGTGTCGGTCCTTTTCCTTGCGCTTTTAGATATTTGCGTAGTCGGAGGATCCGACGGCATAATGTAAGCAAAAGCGAGCCGAAAACTCCTCAGCAAATTCCGATCGACATCTAAGCGTCCGTCGGTTAAAAGAAGCACAGGCTAGACAAGCTGCTACGTCATGGTCTGGGCCTAAACAAGGTAAGCAGTAAGAGTGGAAATCTTTATGAGGTATTTGTTTCCCACAAGTTAAACAGTTATTCACTTTTTCTGACATCGGCTGAGGCAAGAAAGAGTCCCCAACGGGTACTTAGCTTTTAGAAGTCTTCGGTAGTAGTAGAAGTATTCGGTAGTAGTAATCTCTGGTTCTGACCGACCGGCACTTGCAAACAGCTTCTGCTTCGGGCGCCACGCGGCAAGAAAGACTGAGAAAAATGGCGTCGGCTGATGCCTTTATACCTGAAGAACTGCAGCTATGACGTCGGGTGAAGTGCGACACCAGCCGAGGCCAGACCCAGACTTTGGAATCCGGCCGACCGAAGGGCTGCCTGACGACAGGACAACCCATTTGTAAGGACTGCAGATGCATCCTTGAAGGACATCTGGCAGTGCATGTAGCCTGCTTTGAAGCATAGGCATCTTCTGCAAGACTCCCAGATAGGGATGTGCAGGTATGCTTCTTTTAAGTCAAGTGCTGCCAACCATGCATCTTTGCCTAGCATAAGAACCAGCTGGTGAAGAGTCAGCATTTTGAATTTTGGAATCACCAGAAAGGTGTTTAGAGTAGAAAGGTCCAGGACAGGATGCCATGTATTGCCTTTTCTGGGTACCAGGAAAAGTCTCAAATAGAAACCTTGTCCCCAACTGAATAGCCCCCATGCTAAAGAGAGAGAGAGAACTTTATTTTGGGCCTCTGCCCACTGATTTGGGGGTAGGATCTGGCCACCTGCTTGGTGTTGGTAACGTGTGGAAGTGAAATCTGTATTCTTGGGACACTACATTTAAAACCCATTTGTCCTGAAGACCAATCTTTCCGCCTAAAGGAGCATTCAGTTGGGAAGTGCTTGGAAGTTTTAAAAGCAAGTCATTGAGACTCCATGGGAAGAGTCTTACTACTCCCAGATTTGGGTGCGGAAATCCCCCACTGCTTAGTCTGGTGTGTCCCCTGGGACTGAAATCTGGGGTTTCTGCTGTGTCTAGGTTTGGCTTGAGAAGACCTGGAAGGGACTGAAAAAGACCAATTCTTAGAAGGCCAATGCCTACTAAATCTAGGAGGCTGAACTTGCAAGAAATCTTAACAGCTTGCATAGATTTAGCTTTATCTTCCATCTTTTTAAGAACTTCCTCAGCTCTGTTGCCAAACAGGCGGTTCTGACTTGAGGGAGCATCCAACAGTTTAGCTTTAACATGATCAGGCAAAGATTGCTCCTTAAGCCAAGCATGTCTTCTGAGCACAGACCCAGTAACAGCAGCCCTACAAGAGGCCTCTCATGAATCAAATCCACATTGCAAAGTATGTTTACCAACCTGTTCAGCAGAATGCATTAAATCCTGTAATTCTTTATTTTCAGCACACTCCAGAATCAACATCATTTTCTGTTTAAGCAACCTAACATGCTGTTGATACTTTAACATATGAAACTGGCAGTTTAAAGCCGTAATGGCCAAGGATGCAGAAATGTAAACCTTCTTACCCCATCTATCCAGCGCCCTGGAGTCTCTGGGTAGGATTTTTAGCAGTAGAAGCCTTAATGCCCTTTGGTCCCTGTGAAATAGTCTCTGGATCCGCAATAGGATTTTTAAAAAGAAACTTGTGTGAATCAGGAACCCTGTAATATCTGTCAGGTTTTCTGGGAGCAGGAGGCAAAGAATCAGGGGCCTAACTAGATTCCGAAAAGGTATCATCAACAATGTCTAGTACAGGAGGTATAGCTAAAGGCCTAAGAGTAAGAAATCCCCAAGCCTCCTTTTTGAATCAGAAAAATTCTGGTTTTCCCAGTGGAAATGCTCCCTTAGAGTATGTAAGGTTTCACCAAAAGAAATCCTCTGGAGGGGAAGCAGAGGGAATAGTGTCCTCTGCATCAGAATCCTCTTAAGTAGATAAGGGCAAATCCAGATCATCAGAAGAATCAGAAAAATCAGAATCCTGGTCAGAAGATTCATAAACAACTTCAGTCCTAGGTCTCTTAGAAGGGGGAGGTTGACTTCACCTGATTAAAGTTCTAAGATCTTCAGCCATTCTCATTTGTTTTCTTTAAGCATAGAGGCCTGAGCATGCAGCCTGGACATCGGTTTCTTAGGCATGGTTCGAGATTTAGGCCTAAATGAAGGAGGCGTCTGTTTAATATGCAAGTCCGTAGGCTTGAATACACCCTCAGAAGCCAGTACCTGCACAGCGGCTCCGGACCCATCCAAGCTAGAGACATCCGCAGGTTCCACAGTTGAAGCATCTCGCAGCATACTGGACTCCGAATGGGTCTCAGTAGAGGCATGCGAATCAGAAGTAGCGGGTATCCGGAGCTGCGAAAGCACCTCACTGAGTACTGGCGACTGGCTTAGAAGCATCGTCGGCAGCTTTGGACCTAGGTGGCCTGTCTCTGTCTTTATCTTTGCGTTTTTTCGGAATCTCGGTAGTCGGATGGCTAACCGACATTTCTGGATAATTAAACCGAGAACCAAAATATTCAGAGGTGAAAACATACCAACGGATAATGCGTTGATTAAATAAAGCACAAAACCGACAGCAAGGTACGTCATGGTCAGGGCCCAGGCAAGGAATACAGTACGAATGAAAATCTTTGTGAGGTATTTGCTTTCCACAAGTAATGCAGTTATTAACTTTTACTGACATTGGTAAGGAGCAAGAAAAGTTTCCCCAAAGGGTAGTTTTAGTAGAAGACTTCGGTTCTGAAACTCGAAAATGAAAATTTCAAGCGTCTGCCAACCAGTACTTGCGAACTGCTTTGGGCACCGCACAGCAAGAAAGACTGATGTAATGGCTTTGGCTGCATTTTATACCCCTGACGACATGGAAGGGACAGCATCCGACACAGGACCCAAGACTTTGTTAATCAGGCCGACTGAGGGCTACTGCAAGCAGAAAACCCAAATGTAATGACTGCAACAGTGAAATACGAAGACAGTACAGTTGAGTACCTACCATAAATGTAGATGTTAGAGTGTATTTACTGTTGCAGTCATTACTCTTGGGTTATCCTGCTGGCAGGCTACCCTCAGTCAGCCAGAATTCCAAAGTCTAGGTCCGGCGTCAGTTGCTGTCGCCTCTTCCCAGATGTCAGTGCGCCAGGGGTATAAAAGATGCGCCAGGGGTATAAAAGATGCAACAGACACCATTTTCTATAGTTTTTCTTGCCCCAGATGTCAGGTGCCCCAAATAGGTAGGCTGTAAAATATCCCAATAAAAATTCATGCACAAAAATACCATTTCCTTCATCTACAAGCAAATACACCAAAAAGATTGTACAGGATAGAGAAGTGCAGATAAGTCCCAGCAAAGAGAAGGGGGATGGCGGGTGGGTAACCTGGACTGCAACAGTGAATACACTCCAACATCTACATTTATGGTAGGTACACAACTGTACTATGTTCGTGTTTCACTGTTGCAGTCATTACTCTTGGGTAGAATCCCAAATTTGAGGTAGGGTGGCTGGGCTAAATAGGATTAGGAGAGGCTATGAGGCCCTGCAGAACTGCAGTGGCGAAGCCTGCTCTCGACTCAGAGTAGAGAGACAAGTGATAGTGCTTTGTAAAGGTGTGCACTGAACTCCAAGTTGCAGCCTCTAAGATTTTTTTGGTTGGTACTCCTCTGAGGAAGGCTGCTGAAGTGGCTGCTGCTCTGGTGGAATGAGGCCTAATGCCCTTAGGCACTGATTTGCCATGTTGAAAAGAGCAGAAACGGATGCAATGGCCTATCCATTTAGAAATAGTCTGGTTTTGAGATAGCCTTTCCTTGTGATCCTGTAGCATATGACACTAAAAGTTGCTCAGTCTTTCTTAAAGGTTTAGTTCTGTCCAAGTAAAAGTGCAACTGCCTGTGCATGTCCAAAGAATGCAGAAGTTTCTCACCCTTGTTCTGTGGATTTGGGTAAAAGGTAGGCAAATGAATGGTTTGGTTGAGGGCCACACTGGACACCACCTTAGGCATAAATGTAGGGTTTGTCCTCAGGGAAACCCTGTCTGGATGAAAAATGATGAAAGGTTCCACAGCCGTGAGTGCTTGTAACTCAGAGACTCGCCTTGCAAAGGTTATGGCTAGGAGCAGAGCTGTTTTCCAGGATAAGAATTTTATATCTGCTGTTGATGCTGGCTCGAAAGGAGGCAGTGTGAGTTTTTCCAAAACATAATTGAGGTCCCAGGCCGGAATTGGTGCTCTCCTTGAAGGCCTAATGTTTTTGGCCCCTCTGAGGTACTGCCTTATTAAAGGATGAGAAAAGATAGGTGGTTCCGTATTGTAATGCGATGAAATGGCAGAGGCATGAATCTTAATTGATGAGAAAGAAAGGCTTTTGTTCAGCATCTCAGTTAGGTATTGTAAAATCTGAGGAATATTTGGTACAGATGTGTCAATGCCTTGTTCCAAGCACAGAATCTCTTCCATTTTTCTGCATAAGATTTTCTGGTACTGGGCCTCCAAGATAACGTCCATAACAGCTTTTGAAAGAGGAGTGTTTTGAAAGGCTACATTATCCACCATGCTGCCAGATTTAAGGTTCTGAGTTGGCTGTGCAGGATCCGATTGTTTTGTTGGGTCAGCAAGTGAGAAGTGTGAGGCAATATCCATGCTGGACTTTGAGACAAGCTCTTTAGGATTGGGTACCAGTGCTGGCGTGGCCAGACTGGTGCAATCAGAATCATTTTTGGCTTCTCTCGTCTGACCTTTAGGAGTACTCTGGGAAGGACAGGCAGTGGGGGGAAAGCATATATTGTTAGGATTTTTCCAGCTGAATGATAGGGCGTCCACTTTCCATGCTTGCTTGTGATAAATCCTTGTGCAAAATCTCTTCAATTGACAGTTGTGAGGGAAGGCAAATAGATCTATGTCTGGGCATCCCCATTTCTTTATCATCATGTTGAAGACTTGTGGATCCAGTTTCCATTCGTGGGGATGCATGAGGTTTCTGCTTAGTTCGTCTGCCAGAGTATTTGTTTTTCCTGGCAGGAATTTTGCTTGCAGGTGAACTTGAAAAGCCAATGCTGTGTCCCATAAGGTCATTGCTGGTCTGCAGAGGGGGTAGGAATGTGTACCGCCCTGCTTGTTTATGTACCACATGACCGTAGTGTTGTCCGTCTTTATCAGTAACTATCCTGGATGAAGCAGGTCCTTGAAAGCTGTCAGGGCATTTTGAACAGCTAGCATCTCTTTTTGACTGATTTGAAGATGCATCTGGTTTGCAGGCCATGTGCCCTGAATACATTTTCCTGCCATATGGGCCCCCCAGGCATAATCTGATGTATCCATTGTCAGTGTCCGTCTGGCTGTGGGTAAATTGAATGGCAGACCCTTGTGGTGACAGGCTTCTGCTCACCATCAAAACTCCTGTTGTAGGCAGGGAATGAATGCAATTACTGTCTCCAGGCTGTGGCAATGCAGAGTCCAAACACTTTTCAGATACCATTGTAGTTTCCTCATATGCAGTCTGGCATATGGAATTAGTAGAATGCAGGATGCCAAGAAACCGAAGGCCTGCAGGATTTTCCTTTAAGTGGGTTTTTGTTGCCAATTTCTTGAAGTAAGTAGTCAGTTGTTGTTGCTGGTCTGGTGGGAGATGAGCCATCTGGGCAGTTGTATTTAAGCTTGCACCCAGGAATATTATCTCTTGAGAGGGCACTAGTTTTGATTTCTTTTCGTTTACTGTGTACCCTAGGCCAATTAGTAATCTTTTTACAAATGCTAGATGCTTTAGAAGAGTGTCTTTGTTCTCTGCTTGAATTAGGCAGTCGTCCAAGTAGGGATATATTTGAATTACTTTTTGTCTGCAAAACGCAATTACTGGTGCCAGGCATTTTGTGAAGACATTGGGCGCAGTAGATAAGCCAAAGGGCAGTGCAGAGAATTGGTAATGTATTGAGCCAGCTATGAATCTGAGGTATCTTCTGCAAGAATGTCTGATTGGGACATGCAGGTATGCCTCTTTTAGGTCCAAAGTTACGAGCCAAGCCCTCTTGCCCAGCATGGGCAGTAGCTGCTGCAGTCAACATCTTGAATTTTGGAACTTCCAGAAACGTATTTAGTATAGACAAGTCCAGAATTGGTCTCCAGGTTTTGTCCTTCCTGGGTACTAGGAAAAGTCTGGAGTAAATTCTTGCCCCTGCTCTTGTTGTGGTACGTGCTGAATGGCCCTCATGTCCAGGAGGGCTGTAATTTGCTTTTGTGCCTCTGTCCATTGATTGTGTGGCAGGTCTGGCATGCCCTTTGATCTTGGTAGAGTGTGAAAATGGAACCTGTAGCCTTGGGACAATATGTTCAGGACCCATTTGTCTTGGGTAACCATTTGCCAATTTGATGAAAAAAGTGCTAGTTTTCCCCCCTAAGGGGGCTGTCAAAAGAAAACTGCTTGGAACTGGTAGAGGAAAGTCAATGGGGCTGGTTTCCTGTAAGGTTGTGATTTGTCTTCTCCGCTTTTGGAGGTAGGAGCACCCCATTGTTTAGGCCTGTATGAGCCTTGGGGCTGAGATCTGCCTCTGGGACGCCTGTATCTGCCTCTTTGTGGTCTGTCTGATACTGGAAAGGACCAATGTTTAGAAGGCCAGTTCCTGCTAAACCTGGGTGGCTGTACCTGTAAGAAATCATTGACTGTTTGCATGGATTTTGCTTTATCCTCCATTTTTTTCTACACCTCTTCTGCTTTAGTACCAAACAAAGCATCATGCTGTAATGCTGCATCTAATAATTTTGCTTTAACATGATCAGGCAGATTCTGTTCCTTTAACCAAGCATGCCTTCTAATAACAGAACCTGTAACAGCGGCCCTGCAAGAGGCCTCCAGTGAATCATAACCACATTGCAAAGTATGCTTTCCCACTTGTTCAGTTGCATGCAATAAATCCTGCAATTCCTTGTTCTCTGAACATTCAGTATTTGTCAACATTTTCTGTTTAAGTAGTGACATTAAATATTGCTGATATTTAAACATATGAAACTTACAATTTAAAGCCCTTACAGCCTGGGTGGCAGAAGGTAAACTTTTTTCCCCCCATCTGTTAAGAGTCCTAGAATCCCTATCAGAGGGAACAGGGTTTTTTGCAGTGGAAGCTTTAACCCCCTTGGGACACTGAGGTATAGTTTCTGGGTCAGCAGCGGGGTTTTTATATAGGAATTTATGAGAATCCGGGACCCTGTAGTATCTGTCTGGCTTAGTAGGTGCAGGGGGTAGAGAGTCAGGGGACAGACCGGACTCAGAAAATACATCATCTACAATGTCTAGAAAAGGTGGAATAGCCAGGGGTCTGTGCTGAAGAAGAAGCAGACAGTCTCTGAGCCTTTTCTTAGATTCAGAATAATCTTGGCTCTCCCATTGGAAATGCTCCATCACAGTATGCAGTGTTTCCCCAAAAGAATAGTCCTTAGGAGAAGAGGCTGAAGGGATGGATTCTTCAGCATCAGAATCCTCATAAGGAAGCAGAGAGTAATCCTGTTCAGAAGAGGAATCAGAGGAAATGGATACCTGATCAGGAGGGGGATGGGAGCCCCTGATCAAAGTAATTAGATCTTTGGCCATTTTGAGCATCTGTTTTTTAGGCATGGAAGTCTGAATAGGAGAATGCTGTACTTGTTTCTTTGTCTTTAGAGCTGCTTTAGTCTTTGAAGCTGAAGGCTTAATATATAGTTGTGTAGGTCTGAAGACACCCTCAGAAGCTGATGCCTGCTCAGCAGCTCCGGACCCATCTGAGGGAGTGATGTCCGAGTGTCCAATACCTTGAGTATCCAGAGGCCCAGTCGGCTCAATGTGGGAGTCGGTAGCAGCCTGTGGCTCTGAGGTAGCGGGCGCCAGGGGCTGTGAAAGCATCTCACTGAGAACTGGCGAACCAGCGACTGGCCTAGTAGAGGCTTCATCGTCTTGTTTTGGACCTAGGATGCCTATCCTTGTCCTTCGTTTTTTGTAAACTCCGGTTGTCGGCTGTTCCAATGGCATTATATAATTAAATCTTTGGCCAAAGTAATGAAATGCAAAATCGAACAGACGCTTGATAGTGCGTTGGTTAAATCTAGCACAAAACCGACAACTAGCAACGTTGTGATCAGGGCCTAGGCAAGGAATACAGTAAGAGAGAAAATCCTTACGAAGTATTTGCCTCCCACAAGAAATACAATTGTTAACTTTTTCTGACATCGGTCTGGAGCAAGAAAAAACTTTCCCCAACGGGGTACTTAGCTTTAATGAAAACTTCGGTTCTGAAATTCAGATTTGAAAATCTCAGGAGTCTGCCGACCTGCACTTGCGAACTGCTTTTGCTTCGGGCACCGTGCGGCAAGAAAGACTTAAGAAAATGGCATCAGCTGCATCTTTTATACCCTTGGTGCACTGACGTCAGGGAAGAGGCGACAGCAACTGACGCCGGACCTAGACTTTAGAATTCTGGCCGACTGAGGGCAGCCTGACAGCAGGATAACCCAAGAGTTATGACTGCAACAGTGAAACACGATGAACATCATCACCAACAGGGATCAGTAGGACATCTATGCTACATTCTTACACAAGTGTACAATGTCCTGACCGACACCACTGTTGCAGTATTCCAAGTAGATGGGTAATTCACAAAGCTTAAGGGAACAGAAGGATTGGTTGAGAACCATGATAACTGCCCAAGCAGGCTACAAAGAACTGACCTGGTGAAGGCTATCCTTGACCTGGAAAAGGCATCAGTTCTGTAGTGTTAAATGAAATTGTGCACAGAATATCAGGTAGCATCTTTCTGGATGGTTCTGGAATCTACCCTTTGGAGAAAGCCCCAGAACAGATTACTGCTCTAGCAGAGTAAACCACTGAGAAAGAGCAAGGATTTATCATGGTGCGATTAATGAATGGAAACAGACTCAGAAATCCAGCTTGCAATGGTCTGTTTGGATGCTGGCTGGCCCATCATATTCCATGAAAAACACAAACAGTTGGTCTGACTTACAAATAGACTTAGTTTGATCCACACAGAATCTTAATTGTCTTTGCACATCTAGGAAGTGAAGAAGTCTTCCACCCTGGTCTGTGGACTGGGAAAGAACATATGCAGATTGATGGCCTGGGTGAGTGACATCTCATTTAGCACTTTTGAGATGAAAGAGGTTCTGACCCTCAGGGACACCATCAGAAAGGGAGGAACAGTCATGAGTGCCTGTAGTTCTGACACTACTAGCAGCAGTGAGACAACAACAAAATGGTTCTCCTGGTGCAGAATTTGAGAGAAGCGTCTGGCTCAAAGGGAGGCAGAGTGATCTTTTCCAGCACAAAGGTGAGGTCCTGGGGAGGCACAGATCTTCTTGGAGGGTTTAAGTGCAGAACCCCTTTTAAAATTGTTTGACCTCAAGCCTGGACACAATAGGCAGACTGAGGGGAAGAAAGGCCAAAATGGCTGAAAGGGAGGCTTTAAAGAAAGACTCCTTTTTATGAGCTCACACAAATAGAGCCTCTGACTTTATACATTCCTGATTATTTGCTTGACAACCTATTGAAAATCTCTTCCATTTCCCTACGTAGGATGCGTGTGTGGTCTCCTTGCCTCCTGCAGAGCCTGTAGCACATCTTCAGAAAAATACTATCTGGAAGTGAACATATTTTATTTATTTATTTTTATTTATTTTACATTTGTTGACTGGGCTAGTCCAGCTGGATATATGTCCATTTTCAGTGGAGGCCTGGGGAGAAAAGCTCCAACGTAATTTACAAATAATTCACAGCAACGGTCAATACAAGGTAAAAATTATTAATACATTGAGACAGCCCTACAGGATACAGTTAAGGGACGATAAGCTTGTTGCTTCACCCCAACCTGTTTGTTGTATGATCAGGTCCACTTTGTGGGTTAGTTTGTGGTGATTACCTGTGGCCAATTGATAGAGAAGGGATGAACCAAAGCAGCCTTGGCCAAAAGGAAGTCACCAGTATTTTTTTTTCTCTTTTTGGATCTTTAGTGGAACTTTTGGTAGCAGAGGACGTGGAAAGAAGGCATAAAGAAACTTCCCTGTCCACTAGAAGAAAAATGCATCTGTACTCTGTGCTGAGGGGCGGGAGTCCTGGTGTAAAGGAAGGAGAGCCGTTTGTTGATCTCTCTAAGGTAAATAAGTCCATCTGTGGTGTTCCTCACCTGTGGGCTATGACTTGTCTGTTGAACATGCTTTCATGATTGTCTCCAATGGACCTGCTGAAACAGTCTGCCAGGACACTTTCCTGGGATAGGATGTATACTGCTTGGACATACCTGCCTTTGTGGCTAGGTCCCAAGCAATTGGAAGCAACCTGCCTAACTGGTATGTTCTGGTTTCTCCTTGCTCATGTACCACATGACTGTTGAATGGCCTGTAAATACTCCAAGAGGTCTTTGTTACCAGAGGCCTGCATTTTTTTTCTAACCTGCAACCCAAGAAAACAAGGTCTTGAGTGGGGTGCAGGGAAGATTTTCTGAAATGGACAGTGAATCTCAGTAGGACGAGGGTGAGTGAAAAAGAAGTTATGTACTCACCATAACGTTCCATCTGAGTAGGTACTTCATTTGTCTGCAACCTGTGGGTATCGGATCCGAGCCGGCAGCTTTCCAAGCTCCAAGATCCTAGCTCCTCCCCTACCCATAATCCCCTGCTACCAACCATATTACCTCAGATCGCTTTTTTTGCCTCACTAATCTGGTAACACGAAAAATCAACTGCAAAGGTGATCAGAAAATCCCGAAAGGTTCGGGGGATGGCGGGGGGGGGGGGGTGGTCGGTTGCAGACAAATGAAGTACCTACTCAGATGGAACTTTATGGTGAATACATAACTTCTTTATCTGAAGTAGTTACTTCATTTGCTCTGCAACCTGTAGGACAGAGTCCCCAGCTACCTTATAAGAACCTGGGTGGTCCTTACGGAAGGATATTCCGAAGCACCGTGGAGCCAAAAGAAGCCCTACTTCTCGAAATCGCATTTAATTTATAATGAGAAATGAACGTATGAGAAGAGGACCAAGTAGATGCTGAACATGTCGTTCACTGGAACCCTAGACCAAAAGGCTGTTGAGGTGGCTACAGATCTTTTAGAATGAGCATGGATACTAACCGGGGCTGGTTTGCCAGACGATATATACCCCTGAATAATACACGGACGGATCCAATTTGCTACAGTGACTTTGGAAATGGCTTTACCCATGGCTGATTTTGCATACGAGACAAACTGCTCCGACTTGCGAAACTCTCTAGTCCTATGCAAGTAGAAACGCAGCTGTCTGTGTACATCCAATTTGTGTAATGTGTATTCTCCCTTGTTCTGAAATGTTGGAAAAAACACTGGTAGATTTATCGATTGATTTATATTTGCTTCTGAAGCAACCTTAGGCAAGAAAGACGGGTTAGTCCTGAGGGACACTATCTTTGTGAAAGATAAGGTAAGGAGGTTTCATACACAAGGCTTGTAATTCTGAAACCCTTTTGGCCGAAGTAATAGCCACTAAGAAGGCCGTTTTCCATGACAAGAACTTAAACGGAATTGAGGTCGCAGGTTCGAAAGGTGGACTCGTCAAGGCTTGCAAGACTAGAGTGAGATCCCATGGGGGAACCACAGACTTTATCGGTGGATTTAAAAGGAAGATGCCTCGTAAGAAGGTTTTGCACAACTTTGTAGATGCTAAGGAACCTATGCCATCACCCACATGAAAATGGGAGATGGCCGCCAATTGCACCTTAACTGTAGAAGTGCTTGCTCCCTGCTGAAAGATCAATGAGAGGAAGTCCAGAATGGTCGGAATAGGGACAGTAAATGGGTCCAAGCCCTTATTCTTTGGCCCAAATGTAAAAACGTTTCCATTTACTGTTGTAAAGTTTTCTGGTAGACGGCTTATGAGCCGCAACCAGAATGGCCTTAACGGGAGATGAGATACCGGGAGTCCTAGCCATTAATGGAACTGGATCAGCCAAGCTGCAAGCTTGGGGTTGGGCAGCCCGCGGGATGAGAGATCAGTTCTGGACTGGGATCCAGAATCCACGGAGGAGCCACACTGTGAGACCGCAGAAAGGGGAACCAGATCTGCCGAGGCCAGAATGGGGCTATGAGGATAACTCTGCTCCCCAACCGACAGGCTTTCTGAATGAATTTCATCATGAGTGGAAGGGGGGGATAAGCATAAAGGAGCCCGGGAGGCTAAGCATGGACTAGAGTGTCTCTGGGGGTCTCCCCTCTGGGGGGGAATTATTGCGAAGTACTCGCTGCATTTTGTGTTTAAAGGAGAAGCAAAAAGATCGTAGCGAGGCTGACCCCATTTGTGGAAGATCTGCTTCGCAACAGATGGATTCAGAGACCACTCGTACAGAGTGAGAAGCACCCGACTTAGCTTGTCCGCTAATATGTTGGATCGTCCCGGGATGTGCGTTGCTACCAGAAAACGGTTGGTGGAGATCGCCCACTCCCAAACTCTCATGGCCTCTCGACACAGGGGATAGGATCTGGTTCCTCCCAGTTTGTTTACATACCAGACTACAGACATGTTGTCTGTCTGGATCGCAATAGTCCCCAGGGGAAGAAGGTTGTGGAGAGCTTGCAACGCCAAAAGCACCACCCTCATCTCTAGGACATTGATATGCAATGCGGTCTCCAGGGAAGTCCACGTGCCTTGAACGGATCTGCCTGAACAATGCCCCCCCACCAGAGGCGAGAAGCGTCTGTGGTCAACGTGGCTTCGACCGGGTGGATCACAAAAGGCCTCCCTTCTCTGAGTTCCCGCGCATGTAACCGCCAAAGAAGGGAGTCCCTGCAAACTCTGCTCAGCGGTATCGGCGTGTTCAACGGGTGGAACAAGAGGGACCATTGGACTTGAAGGGTCCATTGTAATATTCGCATTCGCAAACGGGCATGGAGGGAAAGACCGAACGCTGCTGCCATAGACCCTAGTGCCCTCAGGACTAACTCCGCTGGAGGAGTAGGACTCCGGAGAAGGGCTAACACCTGAAGAGACAAGATGTTCAGTCTGACTGATGTTAGAGTAGCTCGGGAGATTTGAGTATCCAACCTGGTCCCTATGAATTCCAGGGCTTGAGTGGGGCACAGGCAGGACTTCTGCTGGTTTACTGAAATGCCTTGGTTGTGGGCTAGAGTCAGTGCGTAATTCCTCGCCACAGAGAGCTGATGCCTGTTGGTCGCGGTAAGGAGCCAGTCGTCTAGGTACGGGAAGACCCGAATGCCCTGAAGTTTCAGGTGGGCTGCAACTACCGCCATGACCTTGATGAACACTCTGGGGGCTGAGGTGAGACCGAATGGAAGAACCCTGAATTGATAATGACTGGCTCCGAGCCGGAAGCGGAGAAACCTCCTGGATCGTCTGTCCATCAAGATGTGGTAGTACGCATCCTTGAGGTCTATGGAGCACATCCAGTCGTTCTCCCGTAGAAGAGGGAGAATAGATTGAAAAGTGACCATCCGGAACTTTTCCTTGGGTATGAACAGGTTCAGAGCGGAAAGGTCTAAGATGGGTCTGAGGTCCCTGGTTTTCTTTGGCACCAAATAGAACCTTGAGTAAGAACCCAATCTGGACTGATCTGGGGGGACGGGCTGGATGGCTCTTTCTTAGCAGCTTTAAAATCTCTGAAGCCGCTATCTCCCTCTGATCGGGTGGGACATCGGGGAGGCGTCTGGTTTTGGGGGGGAAGATTTAGGAAAGGAATGAAATAACCTCTGGAAATGATATGGAGCACCCATCGATTGTAAGGGACTCCCAAGTTTGACAGGTGCTCCGTCAGCCGCCCCCCCCCCCCCCCCGACTGCCTCCAGAGAGGGACAGTCGGGCAAGCCCTCATCGCTGTTGCGCGGGTCTGTCTGAGAAAGGTTCTCTAGACCTGAAATTACGCAGCTCCCCCCTCTGCCTCTGGGCCGGCGTCACCTTGTCCTCCTCTGCCTCTAGAGGACAAGTGGTCCGCAGCTGGATGGGATTGCTGAGACTTGCGGAACCACAGCATGTTAAGTTGTCATTCTCGCCTTCATTCTTGCTGGATGGGTTCGGAGCCGATCCTTGGCTCTGACTCGGCCTATACTATAGCTCGAGAGCTATTTTTACCAGCTTGAGGCAGCCCTATAACCCACAATACCATGCGCCAACTCCCCAGATCTCGTTTGCCGCTTCACTGCGAGGTTGCCTTTTTTACTGGCTCAGGTCAGTAAAGAGAATTCTTTCTATAAAACTGTTTTTCAGGTAGTTTTTCCAGTTAGATCCCTTTTTTAGGTCCCTACTGATTGTATTTATTCATTACAGCCCTTTTTCCCCTTTTTAGTTAAATTTTATCTTTGGGCCTACGGGCTTTACCTTAGTTTCCCCACCCCTTACAGTGTCTGTGTGTGGGTTTAGTCAGTTCCCTTAACTTTTTCTAGTTTTAAGCTGAGTGTGTGTGTGGACTGACTGTGATAACTGTGTTTGCTGTGGTTAGGACTTTGTCCAAAGACACTAAGGTCTCGGGATTCAAGAAGTGTGACTCGTGCTGTCAGATAATGTCTCTGACAGACTGTCACACTTCTTGTGTTTATTGCTTAGGGCCTTTACACCTGCAGGACTCTTGTTCCGTCTGTCACGGGTTTAGTTCAAGAGTGCTGCAGGAGCGGCGTAATAAGCTCATCTTAAGGGGCCTGTTAAAGCCCGATGACTCCCCGTCCAAGTCTGGCTCGGGGAAGTCTTCAAAAACCGCCAAACCTCCTCGGTGGGGCTATCCGAAGAGGGCTCGTCCACGGGTGGTTGTTCCTCCAGGGGAACTAGCTGGAGGGCTTGGGCAGGCTGTCCCGATGGTCGGATGATGGAAGACGGACCCTCAAACAGTGGGGGTACGGGTGGATCCGAAGCCCGAACCGGGGATCTGGAGGATATCGACAGTACCCTCTCCGCTACCTCAAAAGCCGAAGGAGAATCACCCTCGCCAGCCTCTGAGAGCAATCTCCTCAGCTCCGAGGAAGGGATCGGGGTCGGCGCCGAGAGAGAGGTGCGCTCCGAAGCCAACAGCTTCGAAGATACAACTCCCTCGGATCCGACGCTCAGCCCTCGGCCCCGAGAGCTCGGATCAGACAAGCTCGAGGGCATAGTCGGCGTCGAAGAGACCAGCGCTATTGGCGCCGACAAATCCCTGGGTCTGAATGGGCCTGGATCCGATGACTCGGAGATCTGAAAACGAGTCGGAGAAGGAGTGATCGGGGCAAACATGGGGCGCCTCCCAGAGGGGGAGGCAAGAGCACCCCCATCTGCATTTGGGTCTGTAAGAACAGACGCATCATCCGATCCATATCCGCTTCGGAGATGTTTTTGGTTGACCTGGAAGAGGTAGTAGAGGCGGGCCAGGAGGGCCGCCTCGACGACCTCGAGGGAGACCGGTCTTTCTCCTCCGGCGAGAAGCTAGGCGAACAGAGCCAAGAAGAGAAGGATCCGGAAACCCCCGAAGGAGACTTAGCTACTTTAGCTGGTGGAGCCGAGGGGTGAGATTCGGCCCGCCTTTTATGGGATCTATGTCCCTCCTTATCCTTGTGCCTCTTCTCCTTAGTTGAGGAGGCACTAGTTTCCCCAGAGCTCAAACCCGAAGAGGGAGGTTGAGTCCCGGGTTGAGCTAAGGGAACAGAAGGCACCGAGGCAGCCGGTGCCTGAACGGGAGAGGAAGAAGAAGCTGACTCCTGGGGGAGCTTTCCCGCCAGGATCAGCTTGTTTTTCCTCTCCCGAAGTGCCCAGGGGTTAAAGGCCGCACAGATCTGGCAGGCCTCTGAAAGATGGGCTGCCCCCAGTCACAAAACGCACTGAGTGTGGCCATCAGCTGGGGAAAGCTTGTGGCCATACTCAGTACATTTAGAAAAAAATGGCCTTCGGCCCTTCCCCATGTTAGCACTCACACACACCCAAACGCTAAGGGGGGAGGGGGAGTGACAAAAGAAAAACTAATTAACTGTACCAAGGAAAAAATTTAAACTAGCACTAAAAAGGGGTAGAAAAAGGTTTACTACCACACACACGCGATTTTTAAACTCTAGGATGAAGTTATAATCAGAAACGATCTCACCCAGCCAGGAGGTCTTCAAAGGGAAAGCTTCTTCAGCTGCGGCAAAAAACGATCTGAGGTAATATGGTTGGTAGCAGGGGACTATGGGTAGGGGCAGGAGCTAGGAGCTCGGATCTTGGAAAGCTGTTGGATCCGATACTTCATTTGCTCTGCAACCTGTGGGTAACTACTTCAGATCTTTAGATTCTGTAAAAAAAAAAAAAATTTCATCTGCTTTTACTGTACTTGTGTTTCTACCTACTTCATTTTACTTTTGCATCATCTTAAAAATACTCAATTGTATTTATTACTGCTTGGTGTAACTCATTCTAAGCCTTTTGGTTTAAACACTCGGGCTTCGGACCAGTTGTTTTGCACTGAGAGGGTTTGTGGTCTGCACTGTTGTGGCAGAACAGGTAGCTTACATCCTTCTAGGTTGGGAACTGCTGATTGAGGGCTCAGTGTCTTATTCTAAAAGTGTATTAATTCTGGTTTAAGCACTTGGGCTTTCAGGCCAGTTATTTTACATCAAGAGGGTTCGTGGTCTGCACTCTTGTGGGAGGAGAGGCTGGACTCTGCCCTTCTGAGCTGGGAATTTCTGGTTAAAGGCTTATAGTGCATGCATATCTGAACTGCTTCTTACTGAAGTTGGTGCCTTGTTTGCTGTGGCATAGACTGGATTCGGGCCTGCTGGATCTAGCTTTGTTTGTGTAACTTGAGCACTAATCCAGACATTCTCTAAAGTATTCAATTGTATTTATTACTGCTTGGTTGTAACTTGATTAAAGTGTAGCTATCATTCTAAGTCTTTTGGAGTAAGCACTTGGGCTTCAGACCAGTTGTTTTACATTAGGAAGGTTTGTGGCAAGCACTGTGGTGGCAGGACAGGTAGCTTTCATCCTTCTAATTTGGGAACTGCTGATTGAGAGCCCAGTGTCCAAGTGTATTAGTTCTGGTTTAGGCACTTGGGCTTCAGGCCAGTTATTTTACATTAAGAAGGTTCGTGGTCTGCACTCTTGTGGGAGAAGAGGCTGGACTCTGCCCTTCTGAGCTGGGAATTTCTGGTTAAAGGTTTATGGTGCCTGAATATCTGAACTGTATCTTACTGAAATTGGTACACCTTGTTTGCTCTAGCATAGACTAGATCCAGGCCTGCTGAATCTAGCTTTGTTTATATGCTTGTTGTTTGTTTGCTTGTTATTTCCCTGGAAGCTAATTCCACCTAATACGCGGCTTCTCAGCGCTTCTGTGGATAACTAGTGATATCTGCATTGCTTACTGTACTTATTTCCTTGTTTCACTTGAAAAAAAGTTACTGTTTGTCATTTTTGCATTTAGTTACTTGTAACACATTGCATTCAAGTTACCTGGCACTTGCTCACTAAAGCAAATTAAATAAGTCAGCACTAAAAATTAAAAGCACTACACCCTCACTCCCCACTGGCCCTTGTTTTCAATTATTAAGGAATTCCCAATATTATTCTAGCATGTCCAAAGGTCAGTTGTCAATCTCATCTCCGGTCCAGCTGGTGAATCTGGGAATCTTGAGGCAATGTTATAACTGCCTCATGTACACAGACAACACTCTCCTCCTCCCACATAACACAAATACTTGCGAGAGATGCAGCTATTTAGCCAAACTGGAGGCTGAGCTCTCTCAACTCAGGACTGGCAAGACCAGACAGGAGGAGAAGGCAACTACACACACCACAAAACCAGCCTCACATAATGCTACCACACCACTGAATCAAACACATAAACACACAAAGACATACTCGGAGGCTCTGAGTAAAAATTTGCCTAAACAGCAGAGGCCTCCAAAGCAGACACCCAAACAACTGCTACCTCAAGACACCCCACAAGCAACACATAAACCACAAAAGTAGTGTGCAAAGCAGTCACAGCCCTTAAGGCCAAATACAACACCAAACATACTTGTCATAGGTGACTCCACAGTCAGACACACTGACGTCCCACTCACCAGGCTGAACAAGGAGAGGGTCACAGTAAGCTGCCTATCGGGCGCTAGAATCCGCCACATAATACAAGCACTCTGGTCACTCCACGGCAAGTACAAATATGACAGTCATTGTCCATGCTGGTGTGAACGACCCGAGACGTACCTCCCTGGACTACATGAAGAGAGACAGAGGAGCTCTCCGATTATGTAGCCCAGGCAGGTATGACCCTGACCCTGAGCAGTATCCTTCCCTTCACCAAGAATGATGCCACAATATAGAGACAAGATGATCAGCTTTAACAATTGGTTTAATGTCTGGTGTCATTCAAAGGGGATCCAGTGTCTGTCTGCCTGGGATGACATGCTTGACAAGCCACGCTGCTTCGCGAGGGACAGCTTGCACCTGTCACCCCTGGGATTCCGGATATTGGCTAAGGCTCTTGCCACCCCCATAGTGCCTTTTTTAGGCAAGGCTCAAATTCTAAACCTACCACCCTAGAAAACAAAAATGGGAAGAAACTGAGGGTAATGCTGCTCAATGCCAGAAGTCTAAATCTCAAAATGCACGCACTCGAGGCCCTTCTCAGTATGGAGAACACTGATGTCTGTGCTGTAACTGAAACCTGGTTCAAGGCTCCTGAGAGCACCCCGGCACTATTAGGTTTTACCTCATATCATGCGTTCCGGCCCCAAAACCCAGACCACACCACAAAAGGGAGTGTATCCATATTCATAAAGGATACCCACACCTCCAGGTTGGTGGCAACGCACGAAGCTTCGGAAACCATCCAGGTGCAACTAACCATAGGCAAAACTGCTCTACAAATTGTAGCATGCTACAGGCCACCCTCTCAAACTCGGGAACCCCACACAGCCTTCCTGAAGACACTGGAGGGTATAAATGTATCTCCAAACACCATCATATTGGGTGACTTCAACTACCCGAATATAGACTGGGAACATTACTCAAGCCCTAACTTTCTAGCCCAACGGTTCCTGGAGTTCATAAATTCAAATGCCATGGAACAGCTAGTCACTGTTCCCACGAGAGGAGAAAATATACTAGATCTCATTATCACAAGCATGGGGACAAAATGCTCCACACCGGAAGTATATCCCTCATTGGTGAGATCTGATCATAAACTAATCTCACTGGAAATCCACATCCCGCCCCACCCCAAACAAAAAAGACCACAGTGAAGAACTTCTCTAAAGCAAACTTCACACTACTCAAAGACTGGTGTGGTATCCTTCAAGGCCCCTGAGCCAGTGGAAACCACAACCCAAGCTGCGGAAGCCCTTACAAATGCCTTCTATGAACACCTCCAGGACTGCATGGATCAGGCAATCCCAAATAAAACCAAGACTCTTTCCACAAAGGGCAAACGTCCAGTCTGGTGGACTCCAGCCATTAACAAACTTTGCAATAAGAGGAGAAAGCTATTACATGATAGAACAAAATCCATAAAAGGGAAGTCACCCCTGATCATTATTAGTAAAAAATACGAGCACTCATAAAATCAACTAAGGCCAATTTTGAGAGAAAAATTGCCATGGATTCAAAGGACAATCATAAGGCCTTTTTCAGCTATGTTAGGAACCTGGGTGGAAACTCCCAGATATGCTCAGAATTAGTCCAAAATGATACAAAAATCATTGAACCCACAGACATTGCCAACATACTGGCAGACAGGTTCAGTGCAAACTTCACCCCTCCCCCCTAAAGGAGAGATAACTATCCCAGCGGAGTGTAGCCTCCCAGACATCTCAAATGCGCAGGTGAAAGCTGCTCTCTCTAAAGCTAAAAACACAGCATCAATGGGACCGGATGGTGTCCCCGGCTGGGTGCTACATGAGCTAAATGAGGAATTAAACCCGCACATAAGGCAGCTGTTTAATCTCAGCCTTACCACAGGATACGTGCCCAAGGAGTGACGTACGGCAACTGTGGTCCCACTCCACAAAGGCGGTGCCTCTACGGACCCTGGTAATTACCGCCCCATAAGCTTAACAAGTCTAGTCTGCAAAGCTATAGAGAGAATCATAATGGAGCTCATAAACAAAGATATAGGGGACTTGCAGACATTGGACCCGACCCAGTTTGGCTTTGTCAAGGGAAGATCATACCTTTTGAACTTAGTCGACTTCTTCGAAACAGTCACCAAGGCCATTGATGAGGGAAAGGCAGTCCATACAGCCTACCTTGACCTTGCAAAGGCTTTCGACACAATACCCCACTCGGGTATTGTAGAAAAACTTACCAGCTTAAATGTAAATCCATATGTCACAAGACGGGTTGCAAACTGGCTTAAGGACAGAACCCACAGGGTTAGAGTTTCTGGCGCTATGTCAGACTCCAAGCCGGTCACAAGTGGTGTCCCACAGGGCTCGGTCCTTGGCCCCCCTATTGTTCAGCATCTACTTCTCAGAAGTACAGGCCAACATGGGAGGACTTTGGCTGACAAAGTTTGCAGATGACTGCAAACTGGGCGCCATAGTGGAAAGTGCATCGGACACGGATATCCTTCAGAAGGGACTCACGGAAACAGATAGCTGGTGCCAGAGCCATGGCCTGAAGTTTAACGCCAAAAAATGTATAGTCATACCCTTCGGGAAAAACAAGGTAACCCCAAGCTACCATATAGGTGGCAATCCACTAAGCACAGAAGAGGTTATCAGGGACCTGGGGACCCAGGTTGACAGTGGCCTTTCTTTGACACTCACGTTGCTAAAGTGGTTAGAAAGACCTTCTACATTGCCCACCTGATCATGAAGGGATTCACATCCAGATCTAGTGAGGTCATTGTTCCCCTGTACTCTTCACTTATCAGACCAGTGATAGAGTACAATGCCCCATTCGGGATGTATCTCACCAGACATCTGCAGCAATTGGAGAGACCCCAAAAGTTCCTCACCAAAAGGATAAAGGGACTCCAAAATCTGTCATATGCTGCCAGATTGAAGAAACTCCAGCTCTATTCAGTCGCATACCGTCTGCTCAGAGGTGACATGTGCCTGACATACAAGGCCATGTCCAACCCGGAATTAATGGACATGCTCCACCTCAAAAAATCCAAATCCACCAAAACCACTAGAGCAAGCGACTTAAACCTTAACACGGACATAAATAGGACGTGCTGGAGGGACAGATTTATCACTCAGAGACTCCCTATGGTGTGGAATAAAATCCCGGTCCATGTGAGGCAGAGCACCTCGCTGGCTCTGTTCAAGAGAAATCTTGACCTGTGGATGGGAGATCGTAGGTTTACCCCGGGAATCATCTCTGTGTCACTGCTGGACAGAGGCACAACAAACTAAAGGGCACAGTACTTTTTCATATAAGGTGTGGCGTAAGCCACAAAAATTTGGGCTAGGCTTATAAATGCCTTAGGGCAGATAGCCTAGTATAAACCTATGAACCTATGTAGCAAGACCAGAAGCAAAGAGGACTGGACTAGCAGATTGTTTAGGTAGGGTAATATTTGTATTCCTCAGAGTCCTGCAAAAGGCTATAACTGGGGCTAAGCACTTTTGAAGACTTTGGGGGCTGTAGAAAGCCCAAGGGGAAAAGCAGAAAACTGAAAATTTGACAAGAGAATGCCAGGAATTGCCTGCTGGAATGGCGTAGGAGTAAATGCAGGTATGCATCTAATTCAAACAAGTTAGAAAGTCTGTGGATGGATACAGATAAGGATACAGATAAGGGTCAGGAGACCCAGCATTTTGAAAGTGGATACTTTGAGGAAGGTGTTCAACTGAAGAGAAATCCAGTATGGGTCTCCATTGTCCTTTTCTTAGTACTAGGAGCAGTATAGAGTAGAATCCTCATCCTATAAACTGATGGGAGAAAGTACAGTTGTGTACACTTACCATAAATGTAGATATTAGAGTGTATTCACTGTTGCAGTCATTACATTTGGGTTATCTGCTGGCAGGTTGCCCTCAGTCAGCCTGTATTCCAAAGTCCTGGGTCCTGCGTCGGTTGCGGTCTCCTCTTCCATGACGTCAGGGTGTCAGGGGTATAAAACATGCAGCAGATGCCATTTTCTTTAGTTTTTCTTGCCTCCGATGTCAGGTGCCCCCCAAAATTAGCAAAAATATTATAAATTATATATATATATATATATATATATATATATATATATATATATACATACATACACACACACACAAACTTTACCTTCATCTACAAGCAAATACACCACATAGGTTGTAGAAGATAGAGAAGGAAGGAAAGATGAACTCCAGAATGACAGGGGGGTGGCGGAAGGGTAAACTTTACTGCAACAGTGAATACACTCGAACATCTACATTTATGTTAAGTGTACACAACTGTACTATGTTCTTCGTGTTTCACTGTTGCAGTCATTATATTTGGGTAGAATCCCAAAGCTATGGTTGGGAGGCTGGAGCTAAACAGCATTAGTAGCGGCTATAACGCCCTGCAGAACTGCAGTGGCAAAGCCTGCCCTGGATTTAGAGTAGAGAGGCAAATGATAATGCTTTGTAAAGGTGTGAACAGAACTCCAAGTAGCAGCCTCTAGAATGTCTTTGGTTGGTACTCCCCTTAGAAAGGCTGCTGAGGTAGTTGCAGCTCTGGTGGAATGAGACCCAATGCCCTTGGGCATAGGTTTACCATGGTTTAAGTAGCAGAAATGGATGCAGTGGCATATCCACTTTGAAATGGTCTGCTTTGAAATAGCCTTGCCTTCTGATCCTGCAGCATATGTCACTAGTAATTGCTCAGTTTTTCTTAAGTCCTGCTTAAGTAGAATCTTAGCTGTCTGTGGACGTCCAAGGAATGCAGAATTATCTCCCCCTTGTTCTGTGGATTTGGATAAAAGGTTGGTAGATGAATTGCTTGGTTAAGAGCCATACTGGAAACCACCTTAGACATAAAAGTAGGACTTGTCCTAAGAGATACCCTGTCTGGGTAAAATATGATAAAAGGCTCTACAGCCATGAGGGCCTGTAGCTCTGAAACTCTTCTTGCTGAACTAATTGCTAGTAGCAGAGCTGTTTTCCATGATAAGAACTTTATATCAGCGGTAGCAGCTGGTTCAAATGGAGGCAGGGTGAGCTTTTCCAACACACACTTGAGTTCCCATGCAAGCAATGGTGATCTTCTAGGAGGCCTTACATTTTTGGCTCCACTAAGATGCTGCTTTAGTAAAGGATGAGAAAAGATTGGTGGCTCTGTATTGTAATGAGCCGAAATGGCAGAGGCATGGATTTTAAATTGATGAGAAAGATAGGCCTTTGTCAAGCATCTCAGTTAAGTATTGCAATATCTGAGGAATATTTGGTTCTGCTGTATCAGTTCCTTGTGCTCGATACCAAGCACAGAATCTCTTCCATTTGTCAGCATAAGATTTTCTAGTACTAGGCCTTCTGGCTTCCAAAAATGACATCCATCACAGCTTTACTGAGAGGTGTTGTTTGTATGACTATCTGATGAGCCGTGCTGCCAGGTACAGAGTCTGTAGTTGGTTGTGCAAGATCAAATTGTTTTGCTGGGACAGTAGTTGTGGTCTTTGAGGCAAGGTTACAAGCTGGGTATTGAGACAAGGTCCTTAGGATTGGGTACGGTATTGGCGGGGCCAGTATGGGGCAATTAGTATCATCTTTGGTTTCTCTTGTCTGACTTTTAGGAGGACTACAGGGTGAAGAGGCAGAGGAGGAAAGGAGTAAACTGGTAGGTTTTCCAACTGAAGGATAGGGTGTCCACTTTCCATGCTTGTCTGTGATAAGTCCTTGTGCAGAATCTTTTCAACTGGTAATTTTGAGGAGAAGCAAATAGATCTATGTCTGGGCTCCCCCATTTCTCGGTTATGCTGAATACTTGTGGATTTAGTTTCCACTCGTGAGGATCCATAAGGTTTCTGCTTAAGTCGTCTACCAGAGTGTTTTGTTTTCCTGGCAGGAATTGAGCTTGAAGATGTATTTAGAAGGTCAAAGCTGTGTCCCACAGTGCCATGGCTAATCTGCAAAGGGGGTATGAATGTGTTCCCCCTTCCTTGTTTATATACCACATGATTGTGGAGTTGTCCGTCTTTATCAGTAGTTGTCCTGGATGAAGTAAGTCCTTGAAGGCTGTTAGGGCATTTTGAACAGCTAGCATCTCTTTCTGATTGATATGTAGATGCATTTGTTTTGGTGACCATAAGCCCTGAATGCGTCTTCTTGTCATGTGGGCCCCCCAGGCATAATCGGATGCGTCTGTTATGGTTTGGCTGGCAGGGGGTAGAGTGAATGGCTGTCCCATGTTTTGGTGACATGCCTTTGCCCACCATAGAAACTCCTGTTACAGGCAGGGAATGAGAGGAATCATTGTTTCCAGACTGTGAGAATGTTGACTCCATAAACTTTTTAGGTACCACTAACGTTTCCTCATATGTAGTCTTGCATATGGAATCAGTAGGATGCAGTATGCCATGAAGCCCAGAGGCTGCAGAATTTGTCTTGCAGAAGACTGGGTTTTTGTTGCCATCAGTTTGAAGTAAGTAGTCAGTTGCCTTTGCTTGTCTGGCGTGAGGTAAGCCATCTGGGCAGTTGTATTCAAGCTTGCACCCAGGAATGTTATCTTTTGTGAGGGTACCAGTTGTGATTTATTTTCGTTTATTGTGTACCCTAGGCATGTTACAAGCCTTTTCACAAACACCAGGAGTAGTGTCCTTGTTCTCTGCTTGAATGAGACAGTCGTCCAAGTAAGGATATACTTGTATACTTCTTTCTCTGCAAAATGCAATTACTGGTGCCAGGCACTTTGTAAAGACCCTGGGCGCAGTAGATAAGCCAAAGGGCAGTGCAGAGAATTGGTAATGCATTAAGCCAGCCTTGAATCTGAGGTATCTTCTGCACAATTGTCTTACTGGAACATGCAGGTATGCCTCTTTTAGGTCTAAAAAGTCACCAGCCAAGCATTCTTGCCCAGCATGGGCAGAAGCTGCTGCAAAGTCAGCATTTTGAATTTTGGAATGTCCAGGTATGTGTTCAAAATTGATAAATCCAGTACTGGCCGCCAGGCCTTGTCCTTTCTGGGTACCAAGAACAGTATTGAGTAAAAACCTTGTCCTTTTTCCTCTTCTGGTACTGTCTGAATGGCCCCCATATCCATGAGGGACGTAACCTGTTTCTGTGCCTCTGCCCATTGATTTTTGGCAGATCTGGCCAACCATTTACCATTGGCAGAGTGTGGAAGTGGAATCTGTATCCCTGTGATACGATGTTTAGTACCCACTTGTCCTGGGTTATTAACTGCCAATTTTGAGCAAAAAGTGCTAATTTTCCCCCTATGGGTGCTGCCAAAAGATAAGTGCTTGGTGTAGGCAGAGAGAAGTCATTGGGATTGCTTTCTGTAGGTATGTGCTTTATCTCCTCCAGATTTGGAGGTGGAAGCGCCCCATTGCTTTGACCTGTATGAATCTTACGCCTGGTATATGGAGCCCTTAGGGCGTCTGGATTTGTCCCTTTGAGCTCTGTCTGACACAGGAAAGGACCATTTTTTTTGTAGGCCAGTGTCTACTGAATCTTGGTGGCTGCACTTATAAGAAGTCTTTAACAGTTTCCATAGACTTAGCTTTGTCTTCCATTTTCTTTAAAACCTCTTCTGCCTTAATACCAAACAGAGAATCATGCTGTAAATGTGAGTCTAGCAATTTAGCTTTAACATGATCAGGTAAACTTTGTTCCTTTAACCAGGCATGCCTCCTAATCACAAATCCAGTAACTGCGGCCCTGCAGGAGGCCTCTAAGGAATCAAAACCACATTGCAAAGTATTATTTCCAACTTGTTCAGCTGCCTGCAATAATTCCTGCAATTCTTTGTTTTCTGCACATTCTGAAATCAACATTTTCTGTTTCAGCAATCCCATAACATGTTGTTGGTACTTAAGCATATACAGTTTAAGGCCCTGATTGCCAAGGTTGTAGATGTATAAACCTTTTTTCCCCCCATCTGTCCAGTGCCCTTGAACCTCTGTCAGAGGGGGTAGGATTTTTTGCTGTTGAGGCCTTAACTCCTTTTGGACCCTGTGAAATAGTTTCAGGATCAGCAGCAGGGTTTCTAAATAAAAATGTATGCGAGTCAGGGACCCTTTAATATCGGTCAGGCTTACTGTGAGCCAGAGGTAAGGAGTCAGGGGTAAAGCTTGACTCCGAAAACGCGCCATCCACAATGTCTAAAACAGGGGGGAATAGCTAAAGGCCTGTGCGGAGACAGAAGGAAATCCCAGAGTCTCTTGATTGAGAGGTCTTGACTCTCCCAGTGAAAATGCTCCCTCAAAGTATGCAAGGTTTCTCCAAATGAATAATCCTCATGAGGAGATGCAGATGGAATGGACTCCTCAGCATTAGAATCCTCATAGGGAAGTATAGATAATTCCTGATCAGAAGAGGAATCAGAAGAAATAGAAACCTGATCTGAAGATTCATAAGTGTCTTGCCTAGGCCTCTTATCAGGGGGGGATGGGTACTCCTGATCAAGGTAATAAGGTCTTCAGCCATTTTGATAATCTGTTTTTTAGGCATAGAGGCCTGTGCACGTGGCTCATGCGTCAGTTTTTTAGTTTTAGATGTTGCTTTTTTCTTTGGTTTTGCAGCTGACGGTTTGATATACAAATGTGGAGGTCTGAATACACCCTCAGAAGCCGGTGCCTGCTAAGTAGCTCCGGACACATCAGAGGGAGATACATCCATCGGTCCAATACCTTGAGGATCTTGCGGCATGCGGGATTCCACATGGGTGTCGATAGAGGCCTGCAACTCAAAGGTAGCGGGTATCAGGGGCTGCAAAAGCGCCTCACTGAGTACCGATGAACTGGCGACTGGCTTAGGAGAAGCTTAGTCGGTTTTGGTTCTTGACTGCCTTTCTCTATCCTTTTCTTTGCATTTTTTTATGTACTCCGGTAGCCGAATTGCTATCAGATGACATTTCTGGGTAGTTAAATTGGTTTCCAAAATACTTTGATGCAAAAATATGCAGACGTTTAATAGTGCGTTGGTTAAATCTAGCACAAAACAGACAGCCAGGCACGTTGTGATCAGGGCCTAGGCAAGGAATACAGTATAAATGGAAATCCTTATGAGGTATTTGCTTCCCACAAGTAATACAATTATTAACTTTTTCTGACATTGGTAAAAAGCAAGAAAAAAGTTTCCCCAATGGGGAACTTCGCTTTAGTGAAGACTTCGGTTCTGAAACCGAAATATTTCAATAGTCGGCCGACCGGCACTTGCGAAATGCTTCTGCTTTGGGCACCGCGCGGCAAGAAAGACTAAAGAAAATGGTGTCGGCTGCATGTTTTATACCCCTGACGACCTGACATCATGGAAGAGGAGATAGCAACTGATGCAGGACCCAAGACTTTGGAATTCAGGCCGACTGAGGGCAACCTGCCAGCAGATTACCCAAATGTAATGACTGCAACAGTGAAACACGAAGAACATCTGGTTCTGTTGTACCTTGGGATGGTAGGAGGAGGAAATTTAACTGGTTATGGGGCAGAGGTGGAATGCCTTTGAAGGGAGGAAGTTATCCATGAAATGCTGTAAACTTTTTTGATGAAAGTGAGTACCAACCAGCCTGTGGTAATATTTTCCCAACTTGTAATGGAAAGAGTGAGAAAGGTAGGATGGAGGGGGAAGGGGTGAGAAGACAGACTGTATTGAGGCCTACTAGATCTGGGGTCCCCCATTTGTGTGCCGCCTTCTGTTTCTGAGAAGGCCTGTGTTCCCGTTTAGCAAAAGAATTTGACCTTGGCAGGATAATTCTTCTGGTAACTGGGCACAGAGGTAAGAAGAATCTGTCTGCAGTCCTTCAAAACCTTGAAGGGACAAGGAAAGTCTGAATAAGCTAAGCTGCCTGTGGACCAGAGATTTGGCCTTGAAATTTTCTGACAGTGGCCGGTTACATAAGCAGGTGCATCTCTGAATGACTGAACTGGTAGCAGCTGCTCTGAAAGAGGCCTCAATAGCATCATAGCTGCATTTTATACTATGCTAGTGAACTGAGTGACCCGATTTACCAAGATCGAAATTTGTTGCTTGGAGTCTATTGCTGACATATTGGTTACAACTTTGTGAAGATTAAGTTTCAGCTATTTGGTCATCTGGGTCCGATAACTAATTACCCTGAAGCCCAAGGTGGAAGTACATACCCCCCACCACAGCTATCCATAAGCCATGCTGTCCTCATTTGTGGTATGGCATTAGTATCTGGCAATAGTTTAGATGATTTGTCTGAGGCTAAGGAAACAACTGAAGGGCCAGCTACTGGATTCTTAAAGAGGAACTCGACATCTAGTACCTTGTAGAATCTGTCTTGCCTTTTCGGAGATGGGGGCCGAGAGTCAGGAGTGGTACACATGGATGTAAACAAGTCTAAAAAGGTCTCCTGGACAGGGTTGGACTGCCCACATCCAACAGCCTGTGGAATCTTATTTGGACACAAGAGATTTGCTTAGGGTCCTTCTCAATATGTTTCACCATATTTATAATTGTCTCTCTGAGGGAAGCCTCTTCCAATGGGGAATCAGGAGAGAGGGAGTCATCACCAGGGAGAGTGAATCTAAGTGCAGTAAGCTAAGGAATGGTCATCAGAATCTGAAGTCTTTTTCAGAGATTCCAGTGTGGTGGGTGGAGGAGCTGAAAAGGGAGGGGGTTTAAGGCCATAATGGCATTGAACAGGCCCTGAGAAGAGTCCATCCACTCTTTCTCCCTAGAAGGGAGAAGCAGAGAAAAGATGTTTAGTCTTTTGTCACTATCTTTGGGGTGATATCAGCCTAAATCAAGCATGGAGGCTTGGACTCCCTGACATTTTTTTCTAGGAGTCCCTTTTTGTACTAAAATTTGCGATCCACAGTTTCCCCTTCCCAGCGGCAGTAGTAATCTCTGTGGACATGCAAGCCTCTGGTGCCACACCAAACTTCAACAGAGCTGTGATAGAGGGGCTTCTGAGGTATAGCCAAGATGTTCTTGCAGGTATGCCCAAGTGGGACTGGGCTGAATCTCAGGCCTAGGTCTTTTGAGTTTATAATTTGGTGCGGAAAGTATGTCAGGTGTCGAGAGATCCACCACTTAGAGTGGGCGAAATGCTTCAGTTGTTGGGTCTCTAGGAATGCATTCAATGAAGACAAATGGGAATGCAATGTCTTGGGTACAAATGAATGGTGAATGGAATAAGATCTGTAGCAGTGTTCTGCTCCTAAACAGAAAAAACCATGGCTATGGAGGTCTTCACAAGAAAAAGTACAGTTTTGTACCTACCATAAATGTAGATGTTAGAGTGTAAACACTGCTGCAGTCATTACACTTGCGTTATCCTGCAGTCGGTTCCCCAGTTGGCCTGAGTTCCAAAGTCTTGGTCGGGCGTCGGTTGCTGTCGCCTCCTCCCCGACGTCAGTGCGACAGGGGTATATAAGATGCAGCTGACGCCATTTTCTTCAGTTTTTCTTGCCCCAGATGTCAGGTGCCCCCAAATAGGTAGGCAATTCAAATTACTAATAAAACATACATAAGAAAAGCAAACAACAACTTTCAGTTACCAGCAAATACTCCCCATAGGTAGCAAAGGGTAGAAGGCATAGGTACGTACCAGTAAGTAAGAGGGGAAGGAGGGAGGGTAACCTAGACTGCAGCAGTGTTTACACTTGAACATCTACATTTATGGTAGGTACAAAACTGTACTATGTTCATGAAATGGCTTTTCCCTGTGCTCCTGCAGCATATGCTACCAATAATTGCTCAGATTTTCTGAAAGCTTTGGTTTTGTCCAAGTAGAAGCGTAACTGCCTGTGAATGTCCAAAGAATGTAGTAGTCTCTCCCCTTTGTTCTGTGGTTTTGGATAAAAAGTTGGCAAGTGAATAGTTTGGTTTAGAGCCACACTTGATACCACCCTTTGGCAAACACGTACGGTTAGTTCTTAAAGACACCCTGTCCTGGTGGAAAATGAGGAAAGGTTCCACTGCCATTAGCGCCTGTAATTCTGAAACTCTTCGTGCTGATGTTATTGCCAGTAGCAGAGCAGTTTTCCAAGAGATGTATTTTAATTCTGCTGTGTTAGCTGGCTCAAAGGGAGGTAAAGTTAATTTTTTCAAAACAAAGTTGAGGTCCCAAGCTGGGGTAGGTGCTCTACGGAGTGGTCTTATGTTTTTAGCCCCTCTGAGGTACTGTTTGAGCAAAGGATTAGAAAAAATTGGTGGATCTGTGTTGTAATGAGCAGAAATGGCTGAGGCATGGATCTTGATGGATGAGAAGGAGAGGCCCTTATAAGCATCTCAATTAGATATTGAAGTATCTGAGGAATGTTTGGAACAAGAGGGTCAAGGCTGTGCGCCTGGTTCCAGGCACAGAATCTCTTCCATTTATCCGAGTATGCTTTCCTGGTGCTAGGTCTTCTGGCCACCAGAATGACATCCATAACAGCTTTGGAGTGAGGCATTGCTTGCTTGTCTAAGGAATTTTCCATGCATCTAGGTTTAAGGTCTTTAGCTGGCTGTGAAGTATCGGACTGTTGTGCTGTGTCAGCAAATGTGGGATGTGAGGCAAAATCCAGGGTGGTTCTTGTGCCAAGTTCTTTAAGATTGGGTACCAGTGCTGGCGTGGCCAGTCTGGTGCGATCAGGATCATCTTTGGCTCTTCTTGCCTGGCTTTTATGAGTACCTTTGGAAGGAGAGAGGTAAAGGAGGTAAAGGAGGGAAAGTGTATACTTGCAGGCTTTTCCAGCTGAATGAGAAGGCATCCACTTTCCATGCTTGTGGATGGTAACTCCTTGTGCAGAATGTTTGTAGCTGGCAGTTCATCAGGGATGCAAACAGATCTATGTCCGGGCTCCACCATTTTTGTGTTATTATTCTGAATATTTGTGAATTCAGTTCCCATTCGTGGGGATCCATGATGTTTCTGCTTATGTCGTCTGCCAGTGTGTTTTTCTCTCCTGGCAGGAATTGTGCTTGCAGATTAACTTGGTAGTCTAGAGCTGTGTTCCACAAGGCCATGGCTTGTCTGCAGAGGGGGTAGGAGTGTGTGCCCCCTTGCTTGTTTATGTACCACATAACTGTGGTGTTGTCGGTCTTTAGTTGTAGTTGTCCTGGATGTAGCAGGTCCTTGAAAGCTACAAGTGCATTTTGTACAGCTAACATCTCTTTTTGATCGATGTGAAGATGCCTTTGCTCTGTAGACCACTCGCCCTGAATACATTTTCCTGTCATGTGTGCTCCCCAGGCGTAACCCGATGCATCTGTTGTCAGCGTTTGCCTGGCTGTGGGTTGAGTAAAAGGCTGTCCCTTGAGGTGACAAGCATGATCCCACCATCGAAACTCCTGTTGAAGGCAAGGAATTAGTGGTATAACTGTTTCCAAACTTTGACAGTGTTGAGACCATACACTCTTTAGGTACCATTGTAGTTTTCCTCATGTGCAGTCTGGCATATGGAATTAGTAGTATGCAAGATGCCATGTAGCCCAAGGCCTGAAGAATATTTCTTGCAGGGAGTTGGGTCTTTGTTGCCATCAATTGAAAATATTGAGTCAGTTGTCCTTGCTTGTCTGGCGTGAGATAAGCCATCTGGGCCGTTGTGTTCAAGCTGGCACCCAGGAATATTATCGGTTGTGAGGGCACTAGTTTTGATTTATTTTCATTTACTGTGTACCCCAGGCAACTTGCCAGATGCTTTAGAAGAATGTCCTTGCTCTCTGCTTGAATCAGGCAGGCCAGGTATAGATAAATTTGAATTCCTTTTTGTCTGCAAAATGCAATTACTGGTGCCAGACACTTTCTGAAGACCCTGGGCGCAGTAGATAAGCCAAAGGGCAGTGCAGAGAATTGATAGTGCATTGAACCAGCTAGAAATCTGAGGTATCTTTTGCAGTTTTATCTGATAGGGACATGCATGTATGCCTCTTTGAGGTCCAAAGTCATGAGCCAAGCTTTCTTGCCCAGCATGGGAAGAAGCTGCTGTAGTGTCAACATTTTGAATTTCGGAACATCTAGGTAAGTGTATACAGAAGAAAGATCCAGAAAGGGTCTTCAGGCTTTGTCCTTTCTGGGAACCAGAAAGAGTCTTGAGTAAAACCCTTGTCCTTGCTCCTGTGGTGGTACCTTTTGAATAGCTCTCATGTCCATGAGTGCTGTAATTTGTTTTTGAGCCTCTGCCCATTGATTTGGTGGCAGATTTGGCATTCCTTTTAACCTTGGCAGAGTGTGAAAGTTGAACCTGTAACCTTGAAATACAATGTTGAGAACCCATTTGTCTTTGGTGATGCAATGCCAATTGTCGCAGAAAAATGCCAGTTTTCCTCCTACGGGGGCTGCTAAGAGAGAGCTGTTTGGCAGCTGTAGTGGGATGTCATTGAAGCTGCTTTTTATAAGGTTGTGGCCCGTCTTCCCCTTCTTTTTGGCCTGGTGTACCCCATTGTCGAGGCCTGTAAGGACCTTGTGCTTGACCTCTACCTCTTGGACATCTGTATCTGCCCCTTTGAGGGCTGTCTGTGACTGGAAAGGACCAATTCTTTGTTGGCCAATTTCTGCTAAAACGAGGAGGCTGAACCTGTAAGAAAACCTTCACAGTTTGCATAGATTTTGCCTTATCCTTCATCTTCTTTAATACCTCCTCTGCCTTGACTCCAAACAACACATCCCGCTGCAAAGGTGCATCCAATAATTTTGCCTTAACATGATCTGGTAAGGTAAGTTCTTTCAACCAAGCATGCCTTATATACTTTCTTTCCCCATCTGTCTAATGCTCTGGAATCTGTCAGAGGGAACTGGGTTTTTTGCTGATGAGGCCTTAATCCCTTTGGGTCCCAGAGATATAGTTTCAGGGTCAGCAACAGGGCTTTTATACAGAAATTTGTGAGAGTCAAGGACTCTAATATCTATCAGGTTTAAATGGGGCTGGAGGTAAGGAGTCCGGGTTTGAGCTGGATTCAGTATACACATCATTCACAATATCTAATATTGGCAGAATAGCAAGGGGTCTGTGTTGAGGCAATAAAAGGAAGTCTCCGAGCCTTTTCTTGAATTCTGAGTAATCCTGGCCTTCCTAGTGGAAATGCTCCCTCATGGTATGTAAAGTCTCCCCAAAGGAGTAGTCCTCAGGCGGAGAGATTGATAGAATTCATTCCTCAGCATCAGAATCCTCATAAGGGGGTAAAGAATACCCTAGGTCTGAGGATGAATCTGAAGAAATGGACACCTGGTCGGAAGATTCATAGTCTGCATCCTGTCTGGGCCTTTTATCTGGAGGGGGATGGGATCCCCTGATCAGGGTTATTAGGTCTTCGGCCATTTTGAGCATTTGTTTATTGGGCATGGAAGCCTGTCCTGGAGAATGCTGCATCTGTTTCTTTGTTTTTAAGGAGGCCTTAGACTTAGCAGAGGGTCTAATGGTTAACTGGGTAGGTCTGAAAACACCCTCTGAAGCTGTGGATTGCTCAGCTACTTCGGTTCCCTCTGAAGGGTTAGTTTTGGTAGGCTGAAAACCTAGAGCGTCCGAAGGCCCAGCCAGCTCCACGTGGGAGTCGGAGGCAGTCTGTGGAAGCAGTTGTTAGGGGCTGCGTGGGCGCCTCGCTGAAAACCGGAGAACCGGCGACCGGCCTACAAGAGGCCTCGTCGTCAGTTTTGGGCCTCAGATGCCTGTCCTTGTCTTTGAACTTTTTATGTAATCCGGTCGTCGGAAGTTCCGACGGCATGGTGTAATTGAATTTTCTGCCAAAATAATGTCGGGTAAAAATCAAACAGACGTTTAATAGTGCGCTTGTTAAACCTAGCACAAAACAGACAACCAGTGACGTCGTGGTCTGGGCCTAGGCATGGAATACAATAGGAGTGGAAATCCTCATGAGGTATTCGCTTCCCACAAGAAATACAGTTATTAACTTTTACTGACATCGGTCTGAGGCAAGAAAAAGTTTCCTCAACGGGGTACTTCGCTTTGTAGAAGACTTCGGTTCTGGATTCGGAATGAAAATCTCAGGAGTCGGCCGACTGGCACTTGTGAACTGCTTCTGCTTCGGGCACCACGCGGCAAGAAAGACTGAAGAAAATGGCGTCGGCTGCATCTTATATACCCCTGTCGCACTGACGTCAGGGAGGAGGTGACAGCAACCGACGCCGGACCAAGACTTTGGAAGTCAGGCAGACTGGGAACCGCCTGATGGCAGGATAACCCAAGTGTAATGACTGCAGCAGTGTAACACGATGAACATCTGCCTACTACACACATACACTTACCCCTCCTAGCGGACATGGAGCAAAACAGTTTAAACAAGTAAGGAAGGTTCCCCAATGGTGCACGTAACCTGGGTCCAAGATGGCTTATGGTACATTCGACCATGCAAACATCAGACAGGTGCAAGACCCGTCTTGGGCTGCTGGCAAGACAGTGAGGCTTTATGCTCATACATCCAAGTTGTATACCCAAACACTTGTAAAATGAGGTAATGCACTGGCATATGCTTCTGGGAAGGTTTAGGCTTTGGTACCCCTCTAAATGTCAGTTGTGAAAACCCATTTGTTTGGAATATTGCACAGTGGGTTGATGTCCTGACCAAAATCAAGTTTACTGCAAACTAATGAATGCATCTGGAAACTGCAGTTACCGTGACTATTTTCATCAATATATGTACGGAATGAAGGGAAGAACCTGAAACAAACAAAACCCAAGAAAAACACTGTCCTAATCTAAAACCAAAAACTGTTGGCAAGTAGTCACACTTACACACCAAGCGCTTTCATTCTGAAATATAGAATTTCAGAGTAAAGTTCACTAATACACGTCACATTTAAAAAAAAACATCATTAACAAAAATAAATATATAATCAGGAAATTTCACCAAGGATGTCTGCTCAAAAAATTCGGAAGCACAATAAAACTCAAAGTAAAAAATAAAACCCATAGCTAGTGTGATGACCCACCACTGAACACTAATCAAGGAGCCTCAGTCCTCACTACTTGCAACAGTGGGGGATGTACACTGAGAGGAT